>NC_137686.1:7462790-7475819 GCF_963989245.1 Nansenia antarctica | reverse complement strand
GCAGATGCCTTATTCCGAAGCGATTTGACTAAGTACGTGAATCGCCTATCCACCAATAGTAGAAAAAGGTAATCTAAGCTCAATCCAGGGCCCATTCTCAGTCGTTGGGCTAGAAGAAGGAAGATATATACAGTATTTTTTATTTTGGGCAGCTTTAGGTGCAGGACGCCCTTGTTGTTGAGTCTTAGCGTTCGATTCCTCTTCCTTCCTTTCTTTTTGTTTTTACAATCAAGTTTGACATGGTTCATTGGTTGGAGAATGAGGAGTGTGTGTGAGGAGTGTGTGTGAGGAGTGTATATGAGGAGTGTATATGAGGAGTGTGTATGAGGAGTGTGTGTGAGGAGTGTGTGAGAGGAGTGTGTGTGGGGAGTGTATATGAGGAGTGTGTGAGAGGAGTGTGTGTGACCGGACCTGTTCAAAGGTGGTGATGGTCCCAGTCTTGATCAGGTACTGGTCCACTCCCACCAGCCCCACGATGTTCCCGCACGGCACGTCCTCGATGGGCTCCACGTACCGGCCCATCATCAGAATGGTCCTACAGAGGGGAGGAGGGGAGGGAGGAGGAGGAGAATTGAGAAAGGGGGGCGGGGGGGGGGGGGCATAAAGGATTGTTTTGAAATCGTTTTAGTCTACACACCACACACCTTGTCACACACACTTTGACCCTCGAAAGCTCTTGACCTCTGAATAGGTTCTGCACACATTGCACACACACACACACACACACACACACAATCAAACACACAAACAAACACAATCAAACATATGCACACATACACACACACACGCACACACAAACACAATCAAACATGCACACACACACACACACGCACACACGCACACACACACACACACACAAACAAACACAATCAAACATGCACACATACACACACACACCTTTGGATGGGCTTGACGTAGAGGTCTTCCTTCTTCCCGGGGGTGAAGTTGGGTCCCATGATCCGGACCTTCATGCCTGTGGAGACGCAGCCGGAGAAGACGCGTCCGAAGGCGTAGAAGCGGCCCTTGTCTGTGGTAGGAACCATCTTACTGATGTACATCACCAGGGGTGCCTTGGGGTCGCAGTTCTTTATACCTGACAGCACGGCAGAGAGGCCAACGTTAGACGCTGTGGTTGTGTGTGTGTGTGTTTGATTGTGTGTGTGGTGTTTGATTGTGTGTGTGTGTGTTTGATTGTGTGTGTGTGTGTGCATATGTTTGATTGTGTGTGTGTCTGCGTGTGTGCATATGTTTGATTGTGTGCATGCGTGTGTGTGTCTGTGTGTGTGTCTGTGTGTGTGTGTCTGTGTGTGTGTGTGTCTGTGTGTGTGTGTGTCTGTGCGTGTGTGTGTATGTGTGCATATGTTTGATTGTGTGCATGCATGTGTTGTGTGTCTGTGTGTGTGTGTGCATATGTTTGATTGTGTGCATGTGTGTGTGTCTGTGCGTGTGTCTGTGTGTGTGTGTGTGCATATGACTGTGTGCATGTGTGTGTGTCTTTGCGTGTGTCTGTGTGTGTGTGTGTGTGTGTGTGCGCATATGTTTGATTGTGTGCATGCGTGTCTGTGTGTGTGTGTGTATGTGTCTGTGTGTGTCTGCGTGTGTGTCTGCGTGTGTGTATGCGTGTGTGTATGCGTGTGTGTGTGCGTATGTGTCTGTGTGTGTCTGCGTGTGTGTATGCGTGTGTTGTAGACTTAGATGTAACGTAAAGCTATCTTGAGTCTCATTTAAATCCACAACAGTGTGTGTCTGCGTGTGTGTGTGTGTGCATATGTTTAATTGTGTGCATGTGTGTGTGTCTGTGCGTGTGTCTGTGTGTGTGTGTGTGTGCATATGACTGTGTGCATGCGTGTGTGTCTTTGTGTGTGTGTGTGTGTGTGTGCATATGTTTGATTGTGTGCATGTGTGTCTGTGTGTGTGTGTGCGTATGTGTCTGTGTGTGTCTGCGTGTGTGTCTGCGTGTGTGTATGCGTGTGTGTCTGTGTGTGTGTGTGCGCGTATGTGTCTGTGTGTGTCTGCGTGTGTGTATGCGTGTGTGTATGCGTGTGTTGTAGACTTAGATTTAACGTAAAGCTATCTTGAGTCTCATTTAAATCCACAACAGTGTGTGTCTGCGTGTGCATATGTCTGTGTGCGTCTGTGTGTGTGTGTCTGCGTGTGTCTGCGTGTGCATATGTCTGTGTGTGTCTGTGTGTGTGTGTCTGTCTGCGTGTGCATATGTCTGTGTGTGTGTCTGTGTGTGTGTGTCTGTGTGTGCATATGTGTCTGTGTGTGTGTCTGTGTGTGTCTGTGTGTGTGTCTGTGTGTGTGTCTGCGTGTGCATATGTCTGTGTGTGTGTCTGCGTGTGCATATGTCTGTGTGTGTGTGTGTCTGTGTGTGTGTGTCTGCGTGTGCATATGTGTCTGTGTGTGTGTCTGTGTGTGTGTGTGTGCGTGTCTGTCTGCGTGTGCATATGTCTGTGTGTGTCTGTGTGTGTCTGCATATGTCTGTGTGTGTGTCTGTGTGTGTGTGTCTGTGTGTGCGTGTGCATACGTGTGTATGTGTGTGTGTGTGCGTGTGTGTGTGTGTGTGTGTGTGCATGTGTGTGTGTGTATGTCTGTGCGTGTGTGCGCGTGCGTGTGGCCCACCCATAGCGGCCAGGTCATCCCCGGGCCCCTCGTAGAGCAGCTCACAGCGGTACCTCTGGGCCGTGACGGGCGAGGGCAGGTGGATGGTGATCATCTGCAGCAGGGCCTCGCCCGCGGGCAGCCAGCGCCGCATCACCGCCTTCAGCAGGGCCTTGCCCTCCTTCCCCCGGTCCTCCGCGTCCAGGCGGATGTCCAGCTTCTCCAGCAGCTTGGCCGTCTCCTCCTTCTGGAAGCTCATGACGGCGTCGAACACCTGGGGGAGGAGGCGGGGGGGGAGGGGGGGGGGAGGGAGGAGTAGGGGGGAGGAGGGAGGGGGGAGGGAGGGAGGGAGGGAGAGGAGGGTGGTAAAATGAGGGAGGGAGAGAGGGAGAGGGGGGTAACATGAGGGAGGGTGGGAGAGGGGGGGCGAAATGAGGGAGGGAGGGAGGGAGAGGGGGGGGTAACATGAGGGAGGGAGGGAGGAAGGGAGAGAGAAGAAGGGGGGGTAACATGGGGGAGGGAGGGAGAGAGAAAGAAGGGGGGGTAACATGGGGGAGGGAGGGAGGGAGGGAGAGAGAGAGAGGGAGAGAGAAAGAAGGGGGGGCAACATGAGGGAGGGAGGGAGAGAGAGGGAGGGAGAGAGAGGGAAGGCAACATGAGGGAGGGAGGGAGAGAGAGGGAGGGAGAGAGAGGGAAGGCAACATGAGGGAGGGAGGGAGAGAGAGGGAAGGCAACATGAGGGAGGGAGGGAGAGAGAAAGAAGGGGGGGGTAACATGAGGGAGGGAGGGAGAGGGAGGGAGGGAGAGAGAGGGAGGGAGAGAGAGGGAAGGCAACATGAGGGAGGGAGGGAGAGGGAGGGAGGGAGAGAGAGGGAGGGCGAGAGAGGGAGGGAGAGAGGGAGAGAGAGGGAGGGAGAGAGAGGGAAGGCAACATGAGGGAGGGAGGGAGAGGGAGGGAGGGAGAGAGAGGGAGGGAGAGAGAGGGAGGGAGGGAGAGAGAGGGAAGGCAACATGAGGGAGGGAGGGAGAGGGAGGGAGGGAGAGAGAGGGAGGGAGAGAGAGGGAGGGAGAGAGAAGGCAACATGAGGGAGGGAGAGAGAGAGAAAGAAGGGGGGGGTAACATGGGGGAGGGAGGGAGAGAGAGGGAGGGAGAGAGAGAGAAAGAAGGGGGGGGTAACATGGGGGAGGGAGGGAGAGAGAGTTAGGGAGGGAGAGAGAAAGAAGGGGGGGGTAACATGGGGGAGGGAGGGAGAGAGAGGGAGGGAGGGAGAGAGAAAGAAGGGGGGGGTAACATGGGGGAGGGAGAGAGAGGGAGGGAGGGAGAGAGAAAGAAGGGGGGGGTAACATGGGGGAGGGAGGGAGAGAGAGGGAGGGAGAGAGAGGGAGGGAGAGAGAGGGAAGGCAACATGAGGGAGGGAGGGAGAGAGAAAGAAGGGGGGGTAACATGGGGGAGGGAGGGAGAGAGAGGGAGGGAGAGAGAGGGAGGGAGAGAGAGGGAAGGCAACATGAGGGAGGGAGAGAGAGAGAAAGGGGGGGGGAGCATTCATGAGGGAGGCACAATTAGGAACCTGTGGCTGATTGAAGAACGACTTGGTTAGATCTGGGAACACTGACTGACTGACTGACTGACTGACTGACTGACTGGTCAACAAGCTCAGAGTCACTTTACTCAATCCCACTGCCACTGAGTGCAATACTCATGATGACATTCTGCTTGAACATCTATTTGTATCCTGTCTTATTTGTCACTTATGTCCTGTACCATTATCACCTTTTTTATCTTGACTTATGCCTATTGTCTTATTGTCTTATTGTCTTATTGTCTTATTGTCTTATTGTCTTATTGTCTTATTGTCTTGTGCTGCAATGTCAGGAACCCAAGCCTGAGAATGTTACTCTCCTACACTTGTGTAATATGACGTAACAATACCACTTGAAACTTGGCTGGCCACATGTCGAGGTGTCCTTGGGCAAGACACTGAACCCCCAACTGCTCCCAGTGAGCGGGCCGGCGCCTTGCAGGGTAGCTTGGCCGCCATTGGTGTGTGAATGTGTGTGTGAATGGGTGAATGAGAGGCCGTTGGAAAGTGCTTTGGAATAAGGCGCTATATAAGTCAGTCCATTTACCATTTAAAGTTGAAAAACTTGAAGATGGATTGTAAAGAGCTCTGTGGCAGCATTGATACTAGTCAGGGTTGTGTCGTTAGGGGATCACATGTCTCATCTCTTACCTTGAAGATGGGGTCCAGCACCAGCTGGGAGAAGGTGTGAGGCAGCTTCTTACCATCCTGGCCGTTGGGGGTCTTGCTAAACTTGCCTGTGGACGGGTCAAAGAACCTAAAGAGGCGGATATTGTACTTATTATTATTATTATTATTATTATTATTATTGTATATTAGGGTTGCACAATGTGACGTACTGTACTGTACCAGCATTTTGCAATGTAGTGTGTGTGTGTGTGTGTGTGTGTGTGTACATGAGTATATATGTATGTGTGTGTGTGTGTGTGTGTGTGTGTACATGAGTATATATGGTCAGGTCATTTTGGGCCGCATGTCAGCAACCAATCAAAATGTTCTGACTTTTATTTTGAAACACGGAACTACGTTTCAACGTTGTTGAGAATCACAACACAAACTCGCTAGTCGAGCCCAAACGCTGCAACGCAATGGATTGGGTGAGTAATCCCCACTGCTACCTAGTTAACTAGAACACTACTTTACATTGTTAGCAGGCTCACAAAAAAAGCTGTGTTAGTGGACTAGCGATGTGTGTCGTTGATTTTCAACAATGCAGAAATGTGTTTACATTTTTATTTAATTAAATTAATTAAATTAAATCGGATGCTGACTTGCAATTGACAATTGACTAGACCGTGTCACATGTGTGTGTGTGTGTGTGTGTGTGTGTGTGTGTGTGTGTTTTCATGAGAATGAGCGTGTGAGCGTGTGTGTGTGCATGTGTGCGCTTATGTGTTTTTGCATGAGTATGAGTGTGTGTGTGTGTGTGTGTGTGTGTGTGTGTGCGCGCATTGTGTTTTTGTCATGAGAATGAGTGTTTGTGTGTGTGTGTGAGTATGAGCGAGTGTGCATGTGTGTGCGAGTGCGTGTGCGTGTACGTGGTGTGTGTATGTATGAGTGTGAGCGAGTGTGAGTGCCATAGACGGATCATGAAAAAATGGGCCCCTGGGCCTGGACGTGTAGAAAGCCCCCCCCCCCCTCCCCTCCCCAGGGCAAACACTTTTTTTTTTAGAGCGCAAGTAAACACAATGCCAACAGCATATAAGACATAGCCTACGTTTACCTGCATCTCAACAGGTTTTACAGCGGAGGAACACTCAAAGCCAACAGCACAATAACTAGAAAAAATTCACCTGTATTTCAACGACACAGGATTTACAACACAGGCATGCCACACTCAATTGAAGCCAACAACAGTACATGTAGAGTAACAAAATACACCGCTTTCA
Source organism: Nansenia antarctica (assembly GCF_963989245.1). NCBI lineage: Eukaryota > Metazoa > Chordata > Actinopteri > Argentiniformes > Microstomatidae > Nansenia > Nansenia antarctica. The sequence goes on along the minus strand of NC_137686.1, from coordinate 7,469,746 downwards.
ACCAAAAACAATTGGCAACACTATGGTGTCATATATAGCAACCACAGGATGGCTTTATAAGACTAAATTAATCATAAAATAGTCTTACCTTATGCAATGCATTTTTTCCTGGCTCTGCTTCGTGCAAAATCATCCACGATATCATTAAAGTCCAGTGATTTGGTCAGTTCGCTCTCAATTGCCATGAGAGAAAGAGCCTTGAGACGGTGTTGCGTAATTTTAGTCCGCAATTCGTTTTTAATCCTGGACAGCACAGAGAATGACCGCTCCCCTTCGCAATTGGTTACAGACAGAGTCAAATATAGCCGCAGCGCAACATAGACATTTGGAAACATAGATTGCAGGCCACAATCGATAATTACGCGGAGTAGTCCTTGTGGGCTTTTATCATCTTCAGCCTTAATAAAAGATCTGTAAAAGACCTGCACCAGTGTGACCTCGTGACCTGTCCCCAGTACACAAACTTTAATGGCGCCCTCTAGTGTCTAGTTTCTATAGCCTACTCATTAATCTAATGCAGTGGTCTTCAACCGGGGGTCCGCGACCCCTAGGGGGTCCGCAGAGGTACTGCAGGGGGTCCGCCAAATTTTTTCAGAATAATTAACAATTTTCACCAAAATAATTTGTGACAATTAAAAAATATAACAAAAGTTATATTGAGTAAACTACAAGCATTAATAGGCAATAATAAGCTACTTTTGACAAAAAACTATTTACAATAAAAATGTACTATTTACCATTTGCATTATGGGTAATGACCCGAGGCACTGTTGAAGCTGAGTGTTGACTAAACTGGTTGAGCTAAACCTGCGCAAGTTGTCCGAGTCCGATAATGATATTATAACTTCACATTATTAGTTACTACTATTAATTAGTGAAGCAGGATGGATAAATTTGTAACAGTAACGAGACCTCGAGCTCGAGATCCAACGGCTAGGCCTACTCCTTCCACCTCGGCCCCAGCAGCGCCTGCCCCAGGGGCAGATAAACGCAAAAGAGAAAAGTCCCGAAAATATTCAGAAGTGTACCTAAAGTTTGGATTTACTTTCATAGAAACCGAAGGAGTGGAATTGCCGGTGTGTGTTGTTTGTGCGGCGACGCTCTCAAACGAAAGCATGAAGCCATCAAAGCTGCAACGACACTTTGAGACGAATCATGGCCACTTACAAGATAAAGCACTGGACTACTTTCAGGCTCGTCTGCACTCTCTCCAAGGCCAACAGACAATGATAAGAAAATCTGCGAAAGTCGGTGAGCTTGCTTTGAAAGCCTCATATCAAGTTGCTCTTCGCGTTGCCCAGTGTAAAAAGCCATACACAATTGCAGAAGATTTAATATTGCCTGCGGCCACTGATATGTGCAAGACCATGTTTGGGAATGATGGATATGGATATGCAGAAAAGTTGAAGACTATCCCATTGTCAGACACAACAATTGCTCGGCGAATTGGTGAAATGGCATCGGATGTGAGGGTGCAGTTAATTGAGAAATTACAAACGGCGGAGGCATTTGCACTCCAATTGGATGAATCAGTGGACATCTCCAAAGACGCACAGCTCTTGGCATTTGTGCGCTTTGTTGACCAAGACGAAATGTGTGAAGAGTTCTTGTTTTGTAAGAAGCTTCCTGAACGCACAACAAGTGCTGAAATTTTCAAAGTGATTGATGACTTTTTCGGTGAAAATGACGTAAGTTGGGCAAAGTGTGTCGCGGTGTGTACCGACGGTGCGCGCGCTATGACTGGGCAAAAGAGTGGACTGATGGCGCTTGTCAGAAAAGTCGCCCCAAAGTGATGTGGACTCACTGCATGCTGCACAGAGAATCCCTCGCCGCTAAAGAAATGAGTGCTGAGTTTGCCGATGTTATGGACACTGTTGTAAAGGCTGTAAATGTTATTAAGAAGAGTGCCCTACAAACTCGCCTCTTCGCTTCTTTATGCGCCGCTACAGGAGAGGAACACACAGCGCTCCTTTACCATTCAGAAGTCAGATGGCTTTCCCGTGGATCCGTATTGGCACGAGTATTTGAATTACGCACAGCTATCCACGAATTTCTAATTGGCCAAAACCGCGCGGAGCTGGCTGCGCATTTCATCGACAATGCCTGGGTCTTTAAACTGGCATATCTGGCGGACGTTTTCGCAGAGTTGAACCGGCTGAACAGTTCTATGCAGGGCCGCAATACACACGCCATTCAGCTGTATGATAAGATGGAAGGCTTCCTGAAAAAAACGAAAAGATGGAGAGAGCGCGTCAGGGGAGATAACATCTCCATGTTTCCATCAGTGGAGGAGTTGACGGATTCCGCTGTGATCTCGCCTGACGTGAAACGCGCAATTGGTAATCACTTGGAGGCACTTGAATGGCAATTCGAAAAATATTTTTCTGAGACTGAGTCCTGGAGAAAGGACAAGACCTGGATACAGTTTCCTTTCAAAGAGAATGCACCCGACGGCTCAAATCTGACAGCCGCTGAGGAAGATCAGCTGATCGACCTGTCCACAGATAGTACACACAAGCATGTGTACGAGTCAAAGCCACTGATCCAGTTCTGGATCCATTGCCAAAAATTATTCCCACAACTGACAGCAAAGGCCATGGTGAGCCTCTTGCCTTTTGCAACCACATATCTTTGCGAAAGTGGATTCTCCTCCCTCACCCACCTGAAGAGCAAATACCGTTCAAGACTGCAGCCTGAGGATGACATGATGCTCTGCCTGACAACCTCCATCTCCCCCAGAATAGACAAGCTGTGTACCACCCACCAGGGCCAGTCATCGCACTGAGGTAAGCATACCTGACTTCCTGAAGCTAAATGTTTAATTGTTGAATAATAATAATAATAATAGAAAATATAAGCCTCATCAACAATAATAATAATAATAATAACCAATAATAATTATGCATGAACGTTTTATCAATCATAAACACATATAGGTTAATAACCCAGTAATTAGCCTGTTACTTATTAATTTTCCCTTGTGACCTGACCCCCTGCCTGTCTGCCGACTACTCCTCCTGTCTGACCCCCTGCCTGTCTGCCGACTACTCCACCTGCCTGCCGACCATTCTTCCTGCTTGATTCCCCACCTGTCTGCCGACCCTTCCTCCTGCCTGACCTCCCGCCTGCCTGACGACCCACCTGCCTATTCCCATCAGCCTTGTTACTAGAAATAAACCTTTATTATTTAACTCTTACCTGTTCACCTGTGTCTGCGTTTGGGTCCTACCTCTGGTCGTGACAAAATAGGTTAATAAGGTGAATAAAGTTATTATAGGCCTTAAAATGTTTTTTTATTTTTTATTTATTACATGTGGGGGTCCCTGTTCTGGTTGTCTCTCGTCCAAGGGGTCCTTGGGCTGAAAAGGTTGAAGACCCCTGATCTAATGGGAATGTAGCCTGTATTAGAATCTGAGTAGGCTATAGAAACTATGTAGCCCACACAAGCTTCTCTTTTTTTTGCAAGACGTGGGCCCCTATAAAATTGTTCAAAATAGTATATTCAAAAGTATATTCAAAATAGTTTTTTTACGTTCATATAAGGAATCTCATTTGTCCCAGTTACAGTAGGACATTTTCTACCGGCATCCCTGCGACAAGAAATGCAAAGGGCCCCCTGATCTCTGGGGCCCCTGGGCCTGGGCCCGGTAGGCCCGTTCAGTAATATGTCTTTGGCGAGTGCGTGTGCGTGTGCGTGTGTGTGTGTGTGTGTGTGTGTGTGTGTGTGTACCTTTCCCCCCACAGTTTCTTCATCATGTCCTCCACCTTCTTGCACCTCGCCGCTGCGTCCAGGTGAGTGTCTCCTTTGGCGGAGAACTTGGCCACGTACATCTCCGCAAACTGCTTGAGGGTGAAGGCCCAGCCGTGGAGGCCCGACCCGAACCCAACGGTCCCCACCACCGGGTCGATCTGGGCCGGAGGAAAAAGGCATATTAAGCACCGTCTGTGTACTGTAAATATCAGAAGCATATCTTCATATATTATGTGACACGTTCTAGTGTTTTTCGGTCCGCATGTCGGCATTAAAAAAATGTAAACGCATTTCCGTGTCGTTGAGAATCAAGTAGGATGGGTCGTTGAGAACCGCTAGTCGACTAACACAGCTTGTTTTGTGAGCCTGCTAACAATGTAAAGTAGTGTTCTAGTTAACTAGCTAACAATGTAAAGTAGTGTTCTAGTTAACTAGGTAACAATGTAAAGTAGTGTTCTAGTTAACTAGGTAACAATGTAAAGTAGTGTTATAGTTAACTAGGTAGCAGTGGGGATTACTCACCCAATCCATTACGTTGCAGCGTTTGGGCTCGACTAGCGAGTTTGTGTCGTGATTCTCAACAACGTTGAAACGTAGTTCCGTGTTTCAAAAGAAAAGTCTGAACATTTTGATTGGTCGCCGACATGCGGACCAAAACACTAGAACGTGTCACATATTTCCCCACCGTCAGTGGCAGAGTTGTCAAATTTTAGGTTGTGTGTGTGTGTGTGTGTGTGTGTGTGTGTGTGTGTGTGCGTGTGTGTGTGTGTGTGTGCGTCCCCTCGCCCCCCCCCCCCCCTCTACCATGATGCTGCCCATGGGCCCCCCCTCGTCCTCTCCGTAGGTGGCTATGATGACGTTGATGTTCTCCACGATCCTCTGGAAGGTCTGGTACAGGTCGTCTGGCTCCAGCTGCAGCTCCAGCAGGGCCCGGTCCATCTTGTTCATCATCAGAACCGGCTTGATGCGCTCGGCGATGGCCTGCCTCAACACCGTCTCCGTCTGCACGCACACCCCTGGGGGGGGGGGGGGAGAGAGGGAAAGAGAGAGAGTGGGTGTGAGTGGGTGAGTGAGGGGGGGGGGAGAAAAAAGGGGGGGGGGGAGAGAGGAGGAAAGAAAAAACAAAAGAAGGCCTCATCACTTTAACTTCCTCTCGAGCTGAGACACCGGCACACCGTCAGAGAGGGGGGGGAGTGAGAGAACGACAGAAAGAGAGGGATAGAGGGAGGGAGAGAGGGAGGGAGGGAGAGGGGAGGAGAGGGGGAGAGGGAGGGAGGGGGAGGGAGGGAGGGAGGGGGAGAGGGAGGGAGGGAGGGAGGGAGGGAGGGAGGGAGAGAGAGAGAGGGAGGGAGGGAGGGAGGGAGGGGGAGAGGGAGGGGGGGAGGGGGAGAGAGGGAGGGAGGGAGGGAGGGGGAGAGGGAGGGAGAGGGGAGGGAGGGAGAGGGGGAGAGAGAGAGGGAGGGAGCAGGAGATAGAAAGAAGATAAGAAAAGGAGAGAGAGAGAACATTCTCTCGAGATACAATCTACCACAGACGCAGGTTGGACACGGGCGCAGTTAGAGGGGGGGGTCCTTTCACTGTCAACGGCAGCCGGGGCGGCGACCCCCTCTGCGACAAGCCAACGCTTAAAACTCCTCCGTTTTTTCTAGAGGGAGGGGAGAGGGGAGGGAGGGGTGGGGGGGCGGGGCGGGGCCCGCTTCCTTTACCCAATTGAGTGTGGAGGGGCTACCAGAGTGGCTTCCATCCTTCCTTCCTTCCTTCCTTCCCTCCTTTCCTTCCTGTCAAACATAAACACGCATAGCAAAGCATGGAAGTCAAACTTTTCTTTTTAGGGGCTTAAAGAAGCATCAAGAAATCCCCCGCCACCGCTGTGCTGCCCAGTCACGGCCTTGACGGACGCACGCAGAGACAGACACGCCAGGGGGAGGGGCCCTTCCTTTCTCGACGGTTGGAAAAAAAAGAAAATCCCTCGCGTTCCCCCTCTCCTCCTCTCTTTCCGTTCTCCGCTCCGGTTCTCTCCCCGTCCTGAAAAAGCATCGGGGGGAGAACATCTCTAAGGAAGAGATGGGAGGAGGACGGAGGAGGAGAGAGGGAGAGGAGAGGACGCCAGGATCCCCGAGTTCAACCCGACCATCGAGAGGAAGGGCCAGGGGAGAGACAGATAGACAGAGAGAGAGAGAGGGAGAGAGAGGGAGGAGGGGGTTTAGAGAGAGTTGTTTTACCTGAGACACAGTCCACCACCACCAGCGCTCCGTCAGTGACCCGCAGCGCCGCGGTCACCTCGGAGGAGAAGTCCACGTGGCCCGGGGAGTCGATCAGGTTGATCAGGAACCCGGCGCCGTCCTTGTTCTGCTTGATGAACGCCATGTCACTCTCCCCCAGCTCGTAGTACATGGAGATGGCCCTGAGGGGAGGGAGGAGAGGGAGGGGAGAGGGGAGAGAGGGGAGAGAGAGGAGGGAGGGGAGAGAGATGGGGGAGAGGAGGAGAGAGGATAGGGGAGAGAGGAGAGAGAGGAGAGAGGATAGGGGAGAGAGGAGAGAGAGGAGAGAGGATAGGGGAGAGAGGTGGGATTTAAAAGTAGATGTCACACGAAACGACCACCGCGGCTGAATTTGTGCGTCACGCAGACACACTCACACTCAGACTCAGACTCAGACTCAGACTCAGACTCACACTCTCTCTCACACACACACACACACACACACACACAGACACACACACAGACACACAGACACACACACACACACACACTCACACACAGACACACACACACAGACACACACACAGACACACAGACACACACACACACAGACACACACACAGACACACACACACACACACACAGACACACACACACAGACACACACACACAGACACACACACACACACACACGTGGATTTGATGGTGATGCAGCGCTCCTGCTCGTCCTTGCGCGTGTCGGTGAAGCGGGTCTCCCCGGCCCGCGACCCGGCGATGATGCCCGCCATGGACACCAGCGAGTCCGTCAGCGTGGACTTCCCGTGGTCCACGTGGGCGATCACGGACATGTTCCTGATGTTGGACTTCTTGTCCATGATGGCACGGATCTGGTCCACTGTGAAGTTCACCTGCAGAGAGAGGAGATCGGTCCATTTCATTTAATCAATCAATCAATCAATCAATCAATCAATCACATTTTATTGCCGTAAAGTTGCTATGTGTGA
>NC_137686.1:7447790-7457790 GCF_963989245.1 Nansenia antarctica | reverse complement strand
GCAGTAAAGATAAGAGAAGTCAGCATGCCATTACATTATTAGTTCATCTACAGTTCATAGATAAGTAGTGCCTAATGGGCCAATAAATACATTTTTAGTGAGGGGGGGCGGGGGTGTGTGTTATGAATATACAGTATATAGTATGATTGAATGTTTAGGATTACAGTGAGTTAGTAAATCAGATGTACAACTCCCTAGGGCCCAAGTGTCAAAAACCCCAAAGTGTTGACTCTTTCACTAGAGACAGAACACTTCATCAGCACAACACAAAAAAGAGACACTAGAAGTGTCTCCAGTCTCCACAAGTCTGCATTTCTAACCTTGATAGTGCTGCGGGAGGTCGGTTGGATTTGTAAGAGGGCTAGAGAGAGAATCATCAGTCATGAAACACTTGTTCGGCTGGTCCACTGTACACCATGGCAATGATGTACGTCTTCAGAGAGGAAATAGACAGCAACATGTGCATAGCATGTGTTATAGGCTACTTGCCCTTACATGCTTTTACCAATCAGGGTTAGAGTAGAGGTTATAAAACATCAGGGGACGCTTAGGTGGCGTAACGGGTTAAGCGTCGACTATGTAACCACAGGGTCCCCGGTTGGATTCCGGCCGCGGACATATCCTGCATGTCATCCCTCCTCTCTCTCTCACCCATCCTTCCTGTCAAAAATCTCTACTGTCTCTATCAATAACAAGTAAAATATGAGTGGGACTGCCCCACTCAGAAAAAATTTACTTAAAAAACCCCAGATAAAACACATTTGTATTAATTTAGAATTTAGAATTTCTCCAACCCCAAGACCCTTCCATTAAGTTGTCTTGTATGGACTTCAGGTACAGGATGTGAAGGGTGTTTTCAAGTCTAAGGAGGGGAAAAGAGACAGCCTGTTGCTTTATGTAGGACAGGTACAGACACTCTCGAAATGGAAAATAGATTGGATATATAAGTTGGATCTGGGTCATTGTTTATTTGTAGAACTATGAATAATAGTGAAAAGATAGAGTTGCAGCTATGCAGCAATGACTCACCCAGCAGGTGGGTAAGGGCTGCACGCAATTTCAGATCTCAAAGGGAGACCTAACTGCAGCTTACGTCGCTGGCTCTCACCCCGATGAGCTGAATTCGGTTGTTAAGTCTGACGTCACTTTGTGACGTTTAGCAATTTCCGGGTCCAAATTAAAAGAAATCCCCGCACCAGAGTACCAGTGTACTAAAGCGGTAGAATGACAGTTCAATCGTTTTTTTTGACTCAGATCTATTCATACAACAAGGGACAGAGCACTTTCCCGTTTTCCCCATAATTGTCAGCGTCTTTGAGCCTCTGAAAAGCGCTATACAAATGAATTATTATCATTACTGCGGCATTACGAAGAGAAGCGCCTCAGCCAACGTCGGACCCGGAAACACGTCACGACTTAACAACCGAATCGCTTCTACGCCCGCTTCGAGAACACCAACGCCGACCTACCTGAGAGGGCACGCGCCACAGCCAGCACAGCAGTCAACACCATTGTCCCCCTCCAGGCTCGACACCAAGCTGAGACACCTACGCCTTAACCCTGGTCTATGAAACTGGATCTTGGACTGCCTGTCGGACCAACGCCAGGGGGTGAGAACGGGCTCTAAGACCTAGGCCCCTCTAACCCTCAACACAGGTGCCCCCCAAGGCTGCGTCTTGAATCCCCTCCTCTACTTGCTGTACACCCACGACTGCGTGGGTGCCACACACAGCTCCACAGTCTCTGTCACCTCAGGCAGTTGAAGGGTCAAGACCCTGCGGGCTTCTACAGAGGCACAACCCAGAGCATCACTGCCTGGCACGGTAACTGCACTGCCCTCAACCGCAGAGGGTGCTGCGGACAGCCGAGTGCGTCATTGGATGTATCCTCCATCCAGGATATATATGACAAACGGTGTGTCAGCAAAGCCCGGAGGATCATCAAAGATCCCAGCCACCCCAACCACGGTCTGTTCGAACCGATGCCGTGCAAGAGCCTCTTCCGGGGCCTCAGGGCCAAAACTAAGAGGCTAACAAACAGCTACCTCCCCCAGGTGATCAGACTCACGAACAAGCCTACTGTAGACAATTGACTATCTTCCCCTAGCTCACCCCATGTATACAGTAACCTTAAGCTCAAAGCCACTTTACTACTGAACTCTCTATTATCACTAGTGGCACCACTAGTGTATGCTGTCTTACCTGTACTATTGTCACCTTTATCTTGTATTATGCCTATTATTATTTTTACACCATGTACCTGTACTTTTTTTATCTTGAATTATGCTTGAATTATTATGCCCTATGACTTGGCTGCAGTGCAATGTCAAAAACTGAAGCCTAAGAATTTTACTCTGTTACACTCGTGTAAAGTGAGGCAACAATAAACTTGAAACGTGAAACGTGATGTGTACTCTGTACATCAGTCTATTCTGAAAATCTTAAGATAGAACAGTCACAAATATTCACAATGATAATAGTGAGTGCCAACCTCTTTGTCTTTGGGTTTCATAAAGGAGTTCAGCGGGTTTGAAGTTTACATTTACATTTTAACCATATAGCAGACGCTTTTATCTGCAGTGATTAGGGATTAGATTAGATTAGATTAGATTAGATTAGAGTCAACTTTATTGTCATTGTCGAGTACAAGTACCAGACAGCGAAATGCAGTTTAGCATCTAACCAGAAGTGCAAATAGTGATATAAAACATGACAATGATAGTGATAGGTACAAGTACGGTAGAGGTATATACAAGAGATGGATAGCAGTAAGATAGGTACAGTTAAGATAGCTACGGTATGGTGTATACAGATGTATAAATTAGAGGCTATATAAAAAAAGAGGTTTGTACACACAGGGACAGTCTCCCTAGAGAAACTAAAGGCTAAGTGCCTTACTCTAGTGGTGGTGTTCCCAGGTGGGATTTGAACTCATGACCTTCTGATCACCAGTCCAACTCACTATTCACTAGGCCAGCCCCCACTACCACCACCCGCCCCAGTCTCAACCACAGGTCACTAGATCTGAACCCTCCCCAGTCTCAACCTTGGGGGTCACTAGATCTGGAAAGAGGCCAGCCTTCCCTACAGCTGTTTAACCACACAGAGTTGTCGGTGTGTACCCATCCTAGTCTATATGCCCAAATCGCTTTGGTTTTCAGGGGGTAGGGTGGCGGGTGGAGTTTCTGAACAAACTAAACTTATACCCCCTTACCTGACTTATCAGGAAAAAGAAGGATAGGTTAGCCTAGTGTTGTAGTTTTATATCATTTTATACTGAGAATTGAAGTCTCTCCACATTTTGGTGAATCTAGCACTCAAGGAAGGCCCGTTTCCTTCCTGTAAGAGATGTGCCCAGAACTGTGGCGCAGTGAACAAATCTGACTATGGACAGGGCCCATAACTTGTGCAATCACAGATTTATATAATATGATTGGTTCCAAAGAATAGTGACCTCATGACCAAGGACAGTTCTATAAATAGTCTCACCCAACGTTGGGGGCTTTTTGCTTTTTGTCTGCTCTTTTCCCTCTGCGCTCATGTGACTGATTAATAAAAGGCCTCTTTGGAGACAATTGATTTAAGCTCTTTGTGCTTTATAAGTTTTTAAAAAATCTATTAAGAATCAATTAAATCCACGACACTAGCCCTCATATCTGAGCAGTCTAGTGATTCTACAATGATGATGTTACTTTGTGGTTATACAGTAGTTTGTGGTATTAGTGTATCAAGGGAATCCTTAGGGGGGGAAAGGAAGGTAATACCATGCACCAACATGGAAACCATGCACACGCTTTGGGCTCAATTCCATTCCAATCCATGACAGTGAATAACAATTCCTGAATTGAACCGTCCGCACAAAACAGTAACAGGCAATGCATGAACTGAATATCAATTGATATAACCTGAGCGGACTGAATAGAGATTGGAATCAGCCACAAGACATGTCATGCACAGACACGTGCAGACCTCCGATTGTCTCTGACATGACTGATCTCAAATGTGCAACCACGCATAATAAACCAATAGAGATAAATAACACTTTGCTATTTGTGAGCATCTTCCCCCCCTTGTCAGATAACATATATTTCATAATAATGTGTGCTTTATGGTGGGTGTCATAATCCTGAGACACATATTGGCAGATACACGCTGGCATTCGGAGATAAGACGCAGGAATGGTGATAAGACGCCAGGCTACAGCGAAACAGCAAAGATGTGGCTGTCATGACTCACAGCTCAACTTCACAACAACGTATATTCAGACGGAGACTTGCCGTGCAAACCCGTGTGCAAACATTCTCATCTGTGATGTATCACACAGACACATTTTGTTATGACATGTTTTTATTTTATGAATCCAAAAAACCTAATGGCAATCCTAGTTTGATAAAAAAAAAGGATGAACAGGTATAATGTGAGTCATTGATTGCATTTCCATAACAAAGGAAAAGTCAGGAAAATGAAATGTAATGTTTCAATATCTATTCAAATTGGAACTAGGCTCATAGCTTGGAGGCATCTAAATCTATCTTAGATCTTTTCAAACCTAGCTTTAAAAGAAAGGTGAATATCAGAGGAATTCATGGAAAATATTCGATTCAAAATGTTTCATTTTAAATGAAGTCTTATATAATCTTATGTTATGTAAACCAGACTATGAGACACAAAGAGAATGTGAAAGTATGAACGCATTAGTTTCTAATTGAATAAAGGGTGATTATGTTTTGGTTTTGTTTTTCATCATTTTGGAGGTTATACCTATGTCAATGCAGTTCGTCAGTCACAAAACTTGATCATGGCCTCATTGGTTGGTTAACCTGTTTGTCAAAGACACCACGGGACAGTAAACCAATGGGGTTTAGATCTCAGTGACTCAAAGTGATGAAATGTCAACTTTGTCCCATGGAACAGGCTGCTCACACACACACCTGCAGAACACAGAACACACACTGCAATCTAAGATAGAGGCATTGACCGAGGGAGCTGGATACGTACATCAACTGTTACCAGTCAAGTTTGAATGTAGGAATAATGAGCCATATATCAAACAAGGTGAGTTATGGAATAGTTACAGATCTCAATCTGGATGATCTGAAACACTTTTTAAAAATCAATATCAGTGTTAAGTTTCTATTTCACTGAACTGACTTTCAAATGTATCTGAACCTGACAGGCAGTGTGATGTGACAGACTTAGCAAAAAAAAAGCTTTACAGTATAATATCATCATTCGATTGGATATGATATAGAACAGATATACAGGACCAGTCAAAAGTTTGGACACACTAATGGGAAAGTGTGTCCAAATGTTTGACTGGGGTACTGTATGTCAACAGAAGGCAGGTCATAATAACCAGATTTTCTTCAGCCTTGGTGGTGGAATTTTACGGGTATGCCGACTTTTGTTTCAGCCCACTACTAACACACCAGATACACGTAAGACTCATCTTTAGCCTTTAAGCCTATGGCATACTCTTCGGAAATTAGGTTCTACCTTGAACCATGGGTTCTTCGGCTTGTCTAAGTTGAATGTTGATGCCACTCAAGGATTCGAGACAAAAAGTGTTCTTCAAGGGGTTTTCCTAGCTGAAAAAAAACCTCTATTCATTTCCCTCCGAAGAGTTACTATTGAAGGTTAATGAAAAAAGCTTCCTTAACCTAGCCTACGCAGTTGAGTTCTCAGGATATTGAAGCAGAGTGATTTCTGCCAGACATCATTATTTGCGAGGACACTATTCTGGTGTTCCAGCCAATCAGTGTGGCTCTCTCCTCCACAGGTGCATAGTGGGATGGAACTCATAGACCTCCTGCTCAACCACGCGGATCACGGAACCCTCGGCTGCCATGGCAACCAACTCTGGCCAGTCACGGCGCTCGGGGTGAGTGACATCATCAATCCTGCCGTGGTCCTCATCATCGGTGAAGTACCCGCGGAGATTCAATATGCACACAATCTATGGAAATCAAGGTCGAATACACATTCAGTCGGACCAATTATGGTAATGTTATGATTTAATCGCATATAGGCCGCGCATCTCCTTGCGTTCTCTGGTGGTTAGGGTTGTTTGGCAGTGACCTCGTGTTTCAAACCATACCTGTCAATCTTCTTCTCACCGAGCACCACCACGGTGATTGATTGACAGGCGTGGGGGGGTTAGGGTGTCAGGCACAATGGTTCAAATCCGATTTCACGACTGGTTGACAGGCAACACACGTCTTCTTCTCTGAGGGCCTGAGTAAGCGGTATTGTCCCCCTGTCTCTCTGTGGGACTGTGTATCTGATGACTTATCCTTGTTTCCCTCACCACACACACACACACACACACACACACACACACACACACACACACACACACACACTTCACACACCCCTCTGCAGCCCATGGGCCCCGATTGTGACGGAGACGATTTCCTGGACACCCTACTGGGCGGGACCGACTCGTCCTCTGCCTCGGCGTCCCCCCTATGGTCCCCCTCACCCAGCGACAGCGGCATCAGCGAGGACCCCCCCTCGGACCACCTGGACAGCCCCCATCCGCCCCCCAGCACCCCCTTCCCAGCCTTCTTCCAACACCCACAGTCTCCCCCACCACACCCACACCCTCACCTCGCCAAGTCTGCACTGAACAACACGGCACCTGACGTCTCCATCGACTTAGGTAAGACTCACGGTTAGAATAGAGGACGTTGTCAGGTTTCGAGTTGTATCGTTACGTCACATTACACGACTGTAAGAGACTTCGGGTTCCTGCCATTGCAGCATAGGCATAACACACTGATAGGGCTTTCACACCGCCAAGGAGCCGTTCTGGCCAAGTCTGGAACCGGCCAAGTCTGGAACCGGCCGGCGCGTTCCAACCGAAAATACATTGGTTCGGATCCTGAAAAGTTGGTTCGCAGCGGCAACCAAAACCGTAGTCGACAGTCACGTCGTCACAGTGGGTGTGTCGTATTCTAGGCTGCAAAGACCAGCAAGAAGGAAGGAGACCAAATGTAAGGTTCAGAGGTTTCAGAACGCGAACGGGGGAACGGTTCCTTGGCGGTGTGTAAGCCCTGTGAGTTTATGGAGGTGATGTGATAGATACTATACTGTCGATTTCTGGGCTTTTTCCTCTGTCCTACTGTCTGTCTATTTCTGCTCACTGTGAATCGAAACCCCATCAACAAACATCCATGTCTCTCGCCATAGAAACAGAGCCTAGACTGATGACGTAATATTGCCTCTAGTACGAGTCATACTACACAGATAAGATAAGATGCGTCTGGCTTTATCTTGAACTTTATATTGCACTTAATTGCACTCCGCCTATTCATACTATATGAATCAGATTGATCACGCTTGCATGATACATACATAGGCTACAGTACATAATGTACAGTACATACATCCATACATGCATACATACATACATACATACATACAAACACTATATGGACAAAAGTATTGGGACACCCGAACATCACACCTATTATGTGCTTGTTGAACTTCTCATTCCAAAACCACGAGCATTAATATGGAGTTGGTCCCACTGTCGCTGCTATAACAGCTTCCACTCTTCTGGGAAGACTTTCTACTAGATTTTAGAATATGGTTGCAGGGATTTGCTCCCATTCAGCCAAAAGAGCATTAATGAGGTCAGGCGACTGATGTTGGGCGAGAAGGACTAATCTCAAAGGTGTTGGATGGGGTTGAGGTCAGAGCTCTGTGTGCAGGCCAGTCACGTTCTCCCAGACCAAACTCGGCAAACCATGTCATTATGGACCTCATTTTGTGTATGGGGGCACTGAAACTGGAAAGGGCCTTCCCCAAACTGTTGCCACATAGTTGGAAGCGTACCATTCTCTAGAATCACATTAAGATTCCCTTCACTGGGACATACAGTACATACACACATACACACGTACATACACACATACATACATACACACATACATACATACATACATACATACATACATACACACACACACACACACACACACACACACACACACACACACACATACACACACACACACACACACACACACACACACACACACACACACAGTGTTGTGGGCTGAGGTTTTTAGCTTGAAATGGTAAACAGGCGGTGCTGGGAATGGTAATGTCCATATATACTGATGGACCAGCTCGTTGTGGATTCATGGCACAGACACACTCAATAGAGATTCAGTGAGGAGGAAGTGGAATAAGCCTTTTCTTATGAGCCCACACTGGCACTGTGGGGGGGGTGCACCAAGGAAGTGGCGACAGTCATTAAAAATGGATAAATCTATACTTTGTGGAATACTGCAGAATATTGAGCACAGTTTGGCCGTTTAGAATCCTCAAATCCGTTCGCAGAACAAATTCAGTATTCCTCTCTATTATAGCAGGCAGACAGGAGCTCTTTTTTTTCCGAACTCATTCTTCTGTCAGATAAAAGGCCGAAGAAAAATTGAGTGGGATTTTGAATGAACTATTCTTTTTCACGGTTTTTCTCTGACATTTCCGACACTAATTAGGTTAAAAGCCTTGCAGAGTAGGGCAAGGTTTTCAAAACCGAATGTGTAATTACAGACAAAGAGCAGGTAGACAGTGAGTCTTTCTAGGGCGAGTGAGTCTGCTTGAAATGATCAATAGGACACTGATTGAGCTTGTTGGAGAAGGTGCACTTGAAACGACAGCACACAGCACATACAAGTCACACCGGTCAAACCTCTCGTAGAGTCGCTTTTGTCTACAATTATTTGATTGTTCGACTGTTGACTCGCCTAAAAACCTGCCTAAAAACATAACAATCTATTTCCATCCAACCTAATGTTATTCAGCCCTCGAACGGTTCTTCAAACAAAGGGGTTGTTGTTTTTGTCATCAGCAGATTTCACCTCGATGTCGAAATGTAGGTGATTTTACCTGTCCATTTCTCTCAGATCATCATGGATAATAATAAAGGAAAGGTGACAAAGAGAGGGAGCAGCATTAACCTACTGGGACGAACTCTAAGTCTCTGTCTGTCTGTCTGTCTGCCTGTCTGCCTGTCTGCCTGTCTGTCTGTCTGTCTGTCTGCCTGCCTGCCTGTCTGTCTGTCTGTCTGTCTGTCTGTCTGTCTGTCTCCTCAGCCGGGTGGGAGTCCAGTCTGTTCCCAGAGGGCTTGGGGATCGCCCACTACCTCTCTCTGACTCAGCGACCCCGGCTGCCCCCCGCCCACCACCCCCTCACTGTGAAGGACCTGCTACTGTCTGGACCTGGAGAGAAGGTGAGGAGAGAGAGAGGGGGGGTGGCAGAGAGGGGGGAGGGGGGGGGGGGGCAGAGAGGGAGAAAGGGGGGGGGGGGGCAGAGAGAGGGGAGGGGGGGGCAGAGAGAGGGGGGGTGGCAGAGAGGGGGGAGGGGGGGGCAGAGAGAGGGGAGGGGGGCAGAGAGAGGGGAGGGGGGGCAGAGAGAGGGGGGGTGGCAGAGAGGGGGGAGGGGGGGGCAGAGAGAGGGGAGGGGGGGCAGAGAGAGGGGAGGGGGGGAGCAGAGAGAGGGGGGGTGGCAGAGAGGGGGGAGGGGGGGAGCAGAGAAAGGGGAGGGGGGGCAGAGAGGGAGAAAGGGGAGGGGGGGGCAGAGAGAGGGGAGGGGGGGCAGAGAGGGAGAAAGGGGAGGGGGGGGCAGAGAGAAAGGGGGGGGCAGAGAGGGAGAAAGGGGAGGGGCAGACAGACAGAGAGACAGACAGACAGACTCATAGCCCTCTCACATGTGATTGGAAGGCGCAGCAGAATTCCCTGCAAGAGCTGGTTCTCAACGAGGACGAGAAGAAGCTGCTGGCTAAAGAGGGGGTGCACCTGCCCTCCAAACTACCTCTGACTAAGGTACGTTTACCCCCAATACACCCCGACAACTAGCCTTCACTGAGGTACATTTACCCCCAATACACCCCGACAACTAGCCTTCACTGAGGTACATTTACCCCCAATACACCCCGACAACTACCCTTCACTGAGGTACGTTTACCCCCAATACACCCCGACAACTAG
>NC_137686.1:7357790-7440290 GCF_963989245.1 Nansenia antarctica | reverse complement strand
TGTGTGCTGGGGCCGCCGGTCAAGGTTAAGCGTACACATTTGTATGGAGACACAACACTTGGGAAAATGCTCAGGAAAGAAACATCGATCCAGGCGGCCCCTGGAAGTGGTCAGGAGAGGAGGAGGTCTCAGGGTGTTATCATTGGGAAGAGGGACACCCAAACATGGGGTACGATAACCAATCAGCCTGCTTGACCGTGTGGGACCTAATCCTACATTGGTATGATAGGCAACGCACAGAAACAAATTACTTTGTCAGCTACGATCAATAGAATTTATTTCAAAGTACTTTTCTGTTGGATATCATTTCTTTGTTATATTATTCATGACCTCGGTGCAAGTTCTGACAGGGAATCAATGAAAATACAACACCAAGTTGTAAATTTGGCACATTCTAATTTCACACTTAGTTTCTTTCACACTTGTGGTCTTGCTTACCCCCACCACACCCAATTGCATTTAAACCTGTCAATCAATGTCTGAGGCTGCATTTGAAAGCACGGTTGTGATTTTCCTGCTTAGAATCAGTCTGGTTGATTTGGATATACACCTGGTAAATCCCAACAAAATCCCTAGTGCGGTCCTCTCCTCCTTTCCGTTTCGGTGTCTTTCGGTGTCTTGTATTCCAAATTAAGTTGATGAAAGTGAACAAGACGTGGAGGGAGGCTTTGCTGCAGTGCAGGGATCAGCACATTGACCTTCCCAATCTGTTGTTTCAGATGTTGTTTGTTTATCTGATAGTTCCCTGGTGCTCAAGGTATGACAGTAGGTATTGTACTGTACTACTACTTATCGAGAATAATCCAACACAATTACAGCTACACTGAGCAATCTTTCTGTAAATACCATGTGAATTGCAGATTTTAAGATAACCAGGGACCATGACGAGAGACCAGGGACCTTGAGGAGAGACCAGGGACCTTGAGGAGAGACCAGGGACTGTGGAGAGAGACCAGGGACCTTGAGGAGAGACCAGGGACTGTGAGGAAGAGACCAGGGACTGTGAGGAAGAGACCAGGGACTGTGGAGAGAGACCAGGGACCTTGAGGAGAGACCAGGAACTGTGAGGAGAGACCAGGGACTGTGGAGAGAGACCAGGGACCTTGAGGAGAAACCAGGGACCTTGAGGAGAGACCAGGGACCTTGACAAGAGAGACCAGGGACTGTGAGGAGAGACCAGGGACTGTGGAGAGAGACCAGGGACCTTGAGGAGAGACCAGGGACTGTGGAGAGAGACCAGGGACTGTGGAGAGAGACCAGGGACCTTGAGGAGAGACCAGGGACTGTGGAGAGAGACCAGGGACTGTGGAGAGAGACCAGGGACCTTGAGGAGAGACCAGGGACTGTGGAGAGAGACCAGGGACCTTGAGGAGAGACCAGGGACCTTGACAAGAGAGACCAGGGACTGTGGAGAGAGACCATGGACCTTGAGGAGAGACCAGGGACCTTGAGAAGAGAGACCAGGGACTGTGGAGAGAGACCAGGGACCTTGAGGAGAGACCAGGGACTGTGGAGAGAGACCAGGGACCGTGGAGAGAGACCAGAGACTGTGGAGAGAGACCAGGGACTGTGGATAGAGACCAGAGACCATGACGAGAGACCAGGGACTGTGAGGAGAGACCAGGGACTGTGAGGTGAGACCAGGGACCTTGAGAAGAAAGACCAGGGACTGTGGAGAGAGACCAGGGACCTTGAGGAGAGACCAGGGACTGTGGAGAGAGACCAGGGACCTTGAGGAGAGACCAGGGACCTTGAGAGAGACCAGTGACCTTGAGAAGAGAGCCCAGGGACTGTGGAGAGACCAGGGACTGTGGAGAGAGACCAGAGACTGTGGAGAGAGACCAGGGACCGTGAGGAGAGAAGGAACTTCCTTTGCTCCACTGAAGAGTAATTTGGTGATTTAGTCATGTTCTTACTGTGAAATCTCTACGGGTTAGTTCAATATTTTCTAAATCTAAATCTAGTGCCTTTGCTCTTTCACTTTCAAAGCTGAGCACAGCTAAACATATCAGCCTATCATTTGTCATTGTGGAGCGCAGGTGACTTTTTTTCATCAACTTGAACGTGGAAAAGCCAGGCAAGGCCTTTTTCAGGGCTTCCTCTGGGATCCGCCCATGCTTGTTGTATGTTTTAATGTCTTGCTTTTTTCTGACCTATCACAGGCTCCGTCCCCTAAAAGGACTGCACTAGAACTTTCCTTAAGTGTCAGGGACATCTTGAGCAAATAAAAAATGTAGGGGTGTAGTGACTACATTATGGGTTCATGTTCTCCTCTTACTGTTGGTTGTGTAGTGGGAGGGAACCAGTTCTGGCACTAGGGGCAGAGGGGAGGATTATTAACGTTGCAACTTCCTGTTTAGACACAACAGTTTTGGTGATCTATTTTCTGGTCCTGTACTGAGAGTACAAGTTGTTATTTTGATTAAACAGTTATCATTACGTTGCCTACGTCTTTCCTTTTTCCTCCGGCACTACACTGGTGACCCCGACGTGGATTTTTGTTAACGTAATTGTGTACAAAAACCAGCGAACGAACATTACAATCCTGCAAAATGTCCGGGCGAGGAAGACGTTCAAACCAGCGGCAGCCATCACCATCCCCTGTCAGGGTAACGCGTGGTGCGCACACTCCCACTCTCAAGCTACCAGAGTTCTGGGACTCAACGCCTGCTGCATGGTTTGCTATTGTAGAGGCACATTTCAACAAAAGTGACATCGATGACGACGACGACCGGTACAACCATGCTGTGGCAATGTTGGGCAGCTCCACCGCAGCTCGAGTGGTAGGTTTTTTGTCTGCTCCCCCGACGACGAACAAATATGAGCGCCTCAAGGCCCTGCTTCTAGAGACATTTGAACTGTCCACTGCGGAGAGGGTGCGTCGCCTATTTGCCATGTCGGACTTGGGTGACGAGAGGCCTTCTGCGCGCATGGAGAGGATGCTAAACCTGCTCGGTACAGAAGACCCCATGATCCTCTTCACAGAGCTGTTCATGCGCACATTGCCAGCTCAAGTTAGGATGGTGCTGGCCAACACCGCCATCATGGAGCCCCGCGCCCTGGCCAGGGAGGCGGACCGGTTCGTCTTGGCCATGCCTCAACGGTCCCCCGACCTGCTCGCTCCCGCGGCCGCCCCGCCACCCGACCGTCGCAGGAGAGCGAAGGATGACGCCAGACCTTCTGGCCAGCAGGGTAACGCTGCGGGCCATTGTTTCTACCACGCCACTTTTGGCGCCAAGGCCAAACGGTGCCGCTCACCCTGCACCTTCGGACCGACGGGAAACGGCGGGGCCGGCACTCAGTAGTGGCCCTGAGCGCTGGCGTCACCAACAGGCTGCTCTTCATACAAGACACCGCCTCTGGTCGCAGTTTCCTTTGTGACACAGGTGCCCAGTGGAGCATCATTCCGGCAGAGAGATCGGATGTGGCGAAGGAGGAGCGTGGTCCGCAGTTGGCAGGCGCGGACGGCACACCTATCTGCTCTTATGGCACTAGGGCGGTGGACGTGTGCTTCGGAGGGCAATGCTTTTCGTGGGATTTTGTCATAGCGGCTGTCACATTTCCCCTCCTTGGTGCGGATTTTCTGTGCGCCCACAACCTGTTGGTGGACGTGGGGAACAGGCGCCTGGTCAACTCACAGACTTTCGCTTCCTTCGCCTGTACGCAGGGGGAGGCGGTCTACAGCGGGTGGTCCAATACGCTCGCCGAAAGTGACCAGTACCTTCGGCTGCTCGCCGAATTCCCCGACCTTACCAAGCCCACCTTCTCCGCGCCCACGGTGAAACACGGAGTGGAGCACCACATCGAGACCGAGGGGCCTCCCCTCCACGCCAGGGCCAGGCGCCTCAACCCGGAGAAGCTGGCCATCGCCAGGGCGGAGTTTGCGCATATGGAGCAGGTGGGCATCGTTCGGCGCTCGAGCAGCCCCTGGGCGTCTCCCCTGCACATCGTCCCTAAGTCAGACGGCGGGTGGCGCCCATGTGGGGACTACCGCCGCCTCAACGACGCGTCCAAGCCTGACCGCTACCCGGTCCCACATGTCCAGGACTTTTCAGCGAACCTGGCAGGCAAACGCTTCTTCTCCAAAGTGGACCTGGTACGGGGGTACCATCAGGTGCCGGTGCACCCCGAGGACGTCCCTAAGACGGCCGTAATCACGCCATTTGGACTCTTCGAGTTTCTGCGGATGCCGTTCGGCCTGAAGAACGCGGCGCAGACCTTCCAACGCCTCATGCACTCGGTGCTCCGGGACCTACCATTCCTCTTCGTCTACTTGGATGACATCCTCGTCGCAAGCACCACGGAGGAGGAGCACCTGTCCCACCTCCGGGCCCTTTTCACACGGCTCAGCCAACATGGGCTGATTGTCAATCCGGCGAAGTGTGAGTTCGGACGGAACACCATCGACTTTCTCGGGCACCGGGTCTCCGCAGAGGGGGTGACCCCCCTCCCCTCGAAGGTGGAAGCTGTCGCTGCTTTCCCGCGCCCCAGCACAATCAGCGAGCTCAAGGGGTTCATCGGGATGGTAACCTTCTACTATCGCTTCCTCCACCACATCGCTCACATCCTGCGGCCTCTGTACGATGCCCAGAAGGGCAAGACTCTGAAGCAGCCGGTGGACTGGACGGCGGAGCGTGTCAAAGCCTTTCAGGACACCAAGGCGGCCCTGGCCCGCGCTGCCATGTTGGCCCACCCCTCGCCCTCGGCACCCACTGCTCTCACCACGGACGCCTCTGACTTTGCTGTGGGAGCGGTGTACGAACAGTGGGTTGGGGACGCCTGGCAGCCTCTTGCATTCTTCAGCCGCCAGCTGTCTCCCAGAGAGCAAAGGTACAGCACATTCGACAGGGAGCTCCTCGGGCTGTGGCTTGCTGTCAGACACTTCCGTTTTTTACTGGAGGGCCGCGAGTTTACGGCCTACGTGGACCACAAGCCACTCACGCACGCCATGTCCAAGGTGGCGGAGCCGTGGTCCGACCGCCAACAGCGCCAGCTCGCCTACATATCCGAGTTCACCACAGACATCCAGCACGTTGCTGGGAAGTCCAACCAGGTCGCGGATTGTCTCTCCAGGGCGGTGGTTGGTGCGGTCCAACTGGGTTTGGACTACGCGCGCATGGCTGCAGACCAGGCCGCCGACCCCGCCGTCCAGGCTCTCAAGTTGTCGGACACAGGACTGCGCCTAGAAGAGGTGGTTTTCGGTGACGCAGGGGCCACGCTCCTGTGCGACGTCTCCATGGGTCAGCCACGACCGGTGGTCCCCGCCAACTGGAGGCGCCCCGCCTTCGAGGCGATACACGGCTTGTCTCACCCTGGTAGGAAACCGTCCTCACGGCTGGTGTCAGAGAAATTCGTCTGGCATGGGCTCAAGAGGGATGTGAGGGCCTGGGTAGAGACGTGCATCGCCTGCCAGCGCGCCAAGGTGCATCGACACGTCAAGGCCCCCCTGGAGCAGTTCTCTGTGCCTGAGCGGAGGTTCGATCATGTAAACGTGGACCTGGTAGGGCCGCTGCCCCCCTCGCACGGATACACCTATCTCTTTACCATGGTGGACAGGACGACTCGCTGGCCGGAGGCAGTTCCGCTCTCCTCAACGACAGCCCCCGACCTGGCCCGGGCGTTCATCGCGGTGTGGGTCTCCCGCTACGGCACCCCTGCTGATCTCTCCTCTGACCGTGGCTCACAGTTTACTTCAGAGCTGTGGGCAGCGGTGGCGGAGAATCTGGGGGTCAAGCTCCACCGCACAACCGCCTATCACCCGCAGGCGAACGGGCTCTGTGAGCGTTTCCATCGATCCATGAAGGCCGCCCTTCGAGCCAGCCTCACGGACAGCGACTGGCTTGACAAGCTGCCGTGGGTCATGCTGGGGCTCAGGACAGCGCCTAAGGAGGACCTCCAGTCGTCGTCCGCTGAGCTGGTGTTTGGACAGCCGCTGCGGGTCCCCGGTGACTTCATTCCCAAGTCAACGGAGCCCTGGTCCGCCGCCGCTCAGCGCGCCTCCCTGCTGGACAGCGCCAGGACCTTCGTCCCGGTCCCGACTACGCAGCATGGTGTCCCTACTTCGAGGGTGCCCCCGGAGCTGCACTCAGCGAGGTTCGTTTTCATTCGTCATGATGGCCACAGGACTCCACTACGTCCTCCTTATGACGGGCCTTTCCGTGTCATCGAGGCCGGAGCCAAGAACTTCATGGTTGACATGGGGGGTAGGCCTGAGTGTGTGTCCGTTGATCGCCTCAAACCGGCCCACTTGGACCTTGAACTGCCCCTGGACTTGGCCCTGCCACCGCGCAGAGGCCGGCCTCCAGTCCTACCTCCCCTGCCGCGCCCTGGCCATTCCCCCCTCCGACCCCGACAACCCCCCGCAGCTCGCGAGCCCCCGGTCGTCACTGCCCCCCGTCCTTCCCTGCAGGAGGACGTGATGGGCGATGTCACACCTCCTCCCGCACCTCCTGACTTTACCTACGATCGTAGGGGCCGGGCCATACGCCCTCCTCGCCGTGAGGATTTCCAATATTGAGGTGAACACTGGGGGGGCTGGTGTAGTGACTACATTATGGGTTCATGTTCTCCTCTTACTGTTGGTTGTGTAGTGGGAGGGAACCAGTTCTGGCACTAGGGGCAGAGGGGAGGATTATTAACGTTGCAACTTCCTGTTTAGACACAACAGTTTTGGTGATCTATTTTCTGGTCCTGTACTGAGAGTACAAGTTGTTATTTTGATTAAACAGTTATCATTACGTTGCCTACGTCTTTCCTTTTTCCTCCGGCACTACAGGGCTATGATTTTATTATAGGCTACAGTACATTACCATCTAGTGCCTTGAAACAGGATATCGGAAAATGCAGCCAACTGTGGGGTATTCTATGGATGAATTGTAATAGTAATAATAATATGAATAATATCTTAGATTTGTATAGGGCCTTTCTCAAACCCAAGGACGCTGTAGAATATACGCGCGTCTTCATTCATTTAAAATTCCCATCGTTACTTCTGAGACATCCTGTACACATGGTGTAAAAACAAGCTTGTTTGTTTGATGTGGTTTCTTACGTCAGTGCAACTTGTTTACCAGTCTTGAGTGAGAATCTGCCGCGATGGGTTAGGACTACTAGGGGATGATATGAATTGTTTAACAAACCCTTGCATGTGTTCTCCTTGTCAGAACTATTGAATTAATGAGAACAGAACCGCCCAACTAGTCACAGTGGGGCTTCGGAATTAAATAATTGAGCGAGCTGCACGTACTGTTTTCTTATTTTGCGCTGCGATTCGCTAAGATATTATTATGGAGAGAGGAGTGTGAGAGGAGAATACCAATCCCCTCAGTACCTCGGTCCGAGAGAAAGAAAGCGATGTATCTATGAAACACGAGAGATAAGATAAGCAGGGGGAGGAATGCCCAGGGATTACAGATGAAATAGTTACCTTGCTGTTGCAATAACTATACTCTGGTGCAATGACATGTTGTACATGGTCCATGGACAAATAGCTGAATACATATGCAGATAAAGGGGCTTCACAGCTCTGCCTTTCTGATAACGGTTATTGTAGGCTACTTACGCCTCAAAGCACCGGTTGTTATTAATTCATTTATCAAGCCAGGTAAGTAAGTCGTTGAGACAGGATTTCCATCCACAATAACAACCTTGATTGGTTACAACGTGAATGATTTGAAAATACACTAGATAGCCTAGG
This sequence comes from Nansenia antarctica, assembly GCF_963989245.1. NCBI lineage: Eukaryota > Metazoa > Chordata > Actinopteri > Argentiniformes > Microstomatidae > Nansenia > Nansenia antarctica. The sequence goes on along the minus strand of NC_137686.1, from coordinate 7,432,594 downwards.
CTACACGTGATTATTGACGGCCTCTATTCCTTCTGAGGGTTCAAATCCCTGTTATGGTAGGGCTGAGGGGGAGGCGGCTGGAGTGTTTGCCTTTCGATAGCAGAGCAAATGCATTCTGCTATAGATGTTTAGATGTTTGGCTACAGTTTCTTTTTTTTTCTGGGTGAGGTTTTTCCCCCCACTCTTTGACTTTTTCCCCCCACACTTTTTTTTCACTTTATTGGATAGTAATAGTGAAGACAGACAGGAAAGTAAGGAGAAGTTATGTCAGCAGCAGGGCGTGGGCCAGATTCAAACCCAAGCCAACATGATGGGCATATCGTGAGTTTAGAATGATATTGATTGATTGATTGAAAACTTTATTAGAAGATTTGCAGAAGTAGGTACATGAAAGTACATATTACATACAAGGTCAACTAAAAGGATAAAAACCCAAGAAAGCCACTGGCTTATTTCAATTGGGGTCCTTGATTCTCAATTCATCGTTACATGTAAGACAGACAAAAAAAACTAGTACTATCTACAAGATAATACAGACAAATAACTATTACTATCTACAAGATAAACATACATCCATCAAGGGAAGAACAATACAACAAAACATAAGGTATGTACAGCGGGTAGGACAGGTGGGGACATACACCACAGGTGGGGGCGGGGGACAAAACACAAAGTATGTACAGTGGGTAGTTCGGGTCTTTTAATCTGATTTTTGATTTAGAGGGTCCAGTTACGGATTGCAGCCTCCTGTAAATGTTTTTTGAGAGTGGTTTTGAAGGTGGGCAGTGTTTTGCACTCCTTTAAGATTCTAGGAAGGGCGTTCCACATTTTTACTGCATAGTTTGCAAACGAGTTTAACCCCTTGTTTGTGGTGCAACGCGGTTGAACGTGGTTCGTGGAGCTTCCTCTGGTGTTGTATGTGTGGACGTTGTTCACTTTTTGGAAGTATGTTGACAGGTTGATAAGGTTCTATCTCCGTTTAGGGTAGTTCAGAGATATTGAGCGTCAAAGTGTTTGCATTCCATTATGTTCTGTGAGATGGAACCTTTGTATTTTACAAAAGGTTCCAAGGTTCCAAGAATTACTAACTCAACAATGGCAACATTTTAAAAATAACACCACACAGGCATTAATAAACACCTAATGGATCAGAGTATGTACAAAACTCAATTTTGACCCAAAATGGAGATAGAACCTTATAATTCTAACGTCACGATATGTAGACTGTAGAGTACGGTGCTAGACCACTGGACCACCCCAGGTTGTTTCCAGTTTTAATCTGGATGGCAAACAGGGCTGTAACATGTTTATTTGTGCTCCATGTGTGCATGTTTAGTGAGCATTTGTGCCGCACCAGACAGGTAGGCAAATGGTAGCTTATGTGGTATGCAATGTTTAATTCCTGCGATTGTTATTTGGGATGCTTGGTCTTGGAGATATGACAAACGTTGCCCTGTGTTTCACAGCTCTTGCTGCATAGTCTAATGACATTTTATTAACAGGAAATTAAATGCAAATTCATTTTAAAGTATTAATGACAGCAGAGATAGATGAAGATACTGCTAAATATAGATCAGTATATAGTCTACTTGCATAGAGTATAATTTATTCTAGTATAATTAGAATGGATAAAAACATTGGATCCTGGATATTGTATTGCTGCATATAGAACACTAATTTGGATTCTATGATAACCACAACAGTGGCTGATTGATGAATTATGAATGTCATACAGAGATGTTCAACTCCAGACAGTGGTAGATAGTTTGGATATCTCCCTGGGAAACAAATCCTCAATTAAGACCAGTGATTGGCTCGCAGTGAGCACTCAGCAGATCAGTGATTGGCTCGCAGTGAGCACTCAGCGGTTGATGCTGATTGAGAGTGAAGTGTGACACAGCAGTAGAAAATCAACGGCTCTGCCGATACAAGAGGGGGGAGAGCGTTCCACTGGCTGCATTATGCCGCGGGCCTTCCCTCTGTCCCCGTGTGACACGAGCCTGGGGATATGAGCAGAGCATGTGGAAACATGACTTTCTGACATATCGACACAAACACTGGCCCAGATTCGAATGCAAATAAAAAACACAGGCTTTGAGAGAAAGAGAGAGAGAGAGAGAGAGAGAGTGAGAGTGAGAGAGAGAGAGAGAGAGAGAGAGAGAGGGAGAGTGAGAGAGAGAGAGAGATGGGGGGGGGGGGGGGGGGGAGAGACAGGGGATTTTTAATGAAAAAAATATCTTTAACTGAGTGTCAATTGATATTCTGCGTGTGCAGTACTTATAATGTACACACACTGGAGCAGAATCTTCCTCTGTCATCAATCTATAAAGTTAACCTGGGCGCTGATCCACATGACGTCAATATAAGACATTTAACCACACACCAAACACTTCATTTTAGATCAATTAATTTCAATTTAATTCGTAAGGAATTTCATACACATGACATGACCATACGTGCGCACCTTGCACATTTACATTTGTCGAGTTTAGCCTATCACACGGACCCATCTGACTGAATGATTGACATACTTTTCCATTCAGGGCTACATACTTTTTATGAATGAAAGAATCTTGTTTTTCACCCACACCCGAATATTCATGCATGAGCTGAACGATAGCCTCAACAGTGTGGGAGCGCGCGTGCACATCATCATCAGCAGGTATAAAATGCGAATTGGACGCGCGCAGAAATCATTCGGACAAGGGACGCGCTTTGGTGACAATTGGTGACAGTTGGTGCGCAAGGCGCACTGTAGCCTATGCCTTTATAAAACGAATGAACCGTTACTTTTTACTTTGGGCTGATTGCAAACATATTGCAAACATTTTCAGGTCACTTTTTCCTCTGAGAGTTTAGCTGATTGAAGGACCAGCAAGACAATTAAGGCGCAGTGGAAACCTTTACGGCGGGTTGCGAAAGAAAGTCATTATTCACCCCAAACTAATTATCGAAAAATAGACGGAGAAGGTGTGACATGACAAGAAACGTTCACTGTGACTGACAACATCGACAGTCTCGTTTTTTCTTGGGAGTGTTTTGTTGACTTTGAGCGCGCCAGCATGCAGACCAACGGCAGTAACATGCTGGCTGGTTTGAGTGTGTGTGGAGGGAATCAGGACGACAGTGATGTCCCAGGACAGGCTAACCACACCGTGGGAACTCTTCACAACCTCTCTCTAAACTGTTGGCTCCATCTTCTCTCCCGGGAGTCCGCTCTGGAACCGTATGGGGAAAGCGCAAACTTAGCGGTGCGTGTTTATGGTCAAAAGAATTTAAATAATTTGAGATAGATGCCCTACATGATGAGGTCTTGCTGAAGATTGTCAATATTGATAACACGGATGGAGGATGTGATTACCACATCCTTTAAACATCTATATAAAAAATATATGTGAAAAAAAAATATTGTATTGGTTATAGGAACCACTTCCACCTCCAACTAAGTTTAAAGAACCATTTTTTAAACCTAGGAGTCAAGATCTGATCAACATTTTGTTTGACTCCATAATACATTCACTTAGAGCAGCATTGCAAGGTAGTTTTTCAGTTAACAGTGAATGAATAAAGTTTTTTATTTTTTTTTTAAGTTAATGCTATATAGCCATTGATTCTTGGAGAATATAGGGTTAGGGTCATGAGTTTCAACTGACACCACCAGAACCCAACATAATGAGCTTTTTTTTTTTTTTTTTACTGTAAACAAACACTTTATAGCTTCAAAACGTGGTTAAAACTATCAGATTAATCTCATGGAGGGTCAGTCATGTGGTCATCCATAGCTCTGTTTATGCATTTGAGGGTGATAATGAGCTGAACGTGGCTGGGAGGGGCTTTGTTATTGTTTGAATTCCAGATTGTCGCTTTATCAGGGGGGTTTTCCATCAACGTTACTAAAGGAAAATCCAGTCTCTTGCAAAATAAGGCTGGATTTTTAATAAATCTCGTGGTATTTATCGAAATAAGCCAGGATTGTCCTTTAGCGACGTTGATGGAATACCCCCCCAAGGTGAGTGCAAAAAATTGGAACAGCTTAAGAGTCTGATTCGAATGTCTCTAAATCATTCAAGTGAAAGACAATCAAAGCAATTGAGGTGACTCCAAATAGATGCAATGATGCCATCCTATTTGGGAAACACTTCCCTATTTGGGAAGCAGGCAGATATCCATCCAGGACATTCATTTTATGGGGCTGGTGAACGGGGCAGTGCACTTCAAAGTGTGCACTTATCGAACGTGTACTTCTTGCACAGGAGTTGACTGTATCCTCTGTGTTTTGCCTCATGGCCAGGTGCGTGTGATCATCGCGCTGGTCTACCTGGTGGTGTGCGCCCTGGGGCTGGTGGGGAACCTCCTGGCCCTGTTCCTTCTCCACTCGCGCCACCGGGGCCACCACTCCAGCATCGACTGCTTCGTGATGAGCCTGGCGCTGACCGACCTCCAGTTCGTCCTCACCCTGCCCTTCTGGGCCGTGGACACGGCGCTGGACTTCCGCTGGCCCTTCGGCCGGGTGATGTGTAAGATCGTCAGCTCCGTCACCACCATGAACATGTACGCCAGCGTCTACTTCTTGACCGCCATGAGCGTGGCGCGCTACCGCTCCCTCGCCTCGTCGCTGCGCATGGGGAGCCCCAAAGTGGCCGCCACCCGGGCCAAGTGGGCCAGTCTGACCATTTGGGCGGTGTCGCTGGTGGCTACGCTCCCCCACGCGGTGTACTCTACCACTGCCCAGGTTTGTTTGATTTCATTCATATTCTAATCATCATTTCAAAGGGATACAGAAGTTGTTCCCTCTTTAAATGTCCCTACCCTACGTGAACGTGGTCCTCTGTAGCTCAGTGGGTAGAGTGTAGGCTGAGAAGGAATGTGGTTCATTATGAAAAGAGGGTGGTGGATGTGTGGGAGGTGTTTAAGGCTCTGGTGAGAAGGGATGTGAGTATGATAAGGATGTATGTGGGGAAGGAGACATTTGAGAAGGTGTTTGGGGAAGGGAGCACATTTATAACTGTGGGAAAGGATGGAGGGTTGGGATAAGATTTTGAATGAATTGTTGTGTTTGTTTGTTTTTTGTTGTTGGTTTGAATTGATGTTTTTTATTATTTTTGTTGGTTTGAACAGTTTTTTTGGAGTTGATAGGGGGCTGATGCCTTCCTATGTGTTGTTATGTGCAAATAAAAGATCGAAAGTGTGGCGCTAACAACGCTTAGGTCGTGGGTTCGATTCCCGCTGGGACCATATATACTGAAAAATGTATGCATATAAGTCGCTTTGGATAAAAGCGTCAGCTATATAGCGCACATTATCATATATTATATGTGAACGAAAGACATTTGAAGCGATCAAGGATCAGTATAGAGTCACAGGACTTATTTCCGTTTGTGGTGATTGTGGTGGTGTTTTTTTTCTTCAGTTGACTGCGGATGACGAACTGTGCCTGGTCCGCTTCTCCAGTTCTGATTCGGACCGCTGGGACCCCCAGTTCCTCCTGGGCCTCTACCAGACGCAGAAGGTGCTGCTCGGGTTCGTCGTCCCCCTGGTGGTGATCAGCGTGTGTTACCTCCTCCTCCTGAGGTTCGTCCTGAACCGCCGCACTGTCGGTGGCGTTGTCGGCGGCGTTGTCGGCGGGGGGGGGGCGGTCAGGGACAGGTCGGAGGGCGAGAAGTGCCGCCACCGGCGCCGGTCTAAAGTCACCCGCTCCGTCACCATCGTGGTCCTGTCCTTCTTCTTCTGCTGGCTGCCCAACCAGGCGCTGACTCTGTGGGGGGTGTTGATCAAGTTCGACCTGGTGCCCTTCAGCAAGGCCTTCTACAATGTCCAGGCCTACGCCTTCCCTCTCACCGTCTGTCTGGCCCACACCAACAGCTGCCTCAACCCGGTGCTGTACTGTCTGACCCGTCAGGAGTACCGGGCGGGACTGAAGGAGCTGCTGGTCAGAGCCTCTCGCTCCATCCGGAATGTTCTTACCCGGGCTCTGAGGGGGAGGAGGGTGGAGGGGACGGCCCCCGGCTTGGCTGTTATTCACGGCCACAAGGACATCAACGTGTGACATTCTGGACACAGAGAGCTCTTCTTCAAAGCTAAGGACGACAATGAAACAAGTGTAAACACACACCGATATGATTTTGGGGGTATTCTGTGACATGGATACTAACGAAAAGTACAGACATTTCAAATGGATAAACAGACTTCCAGATGTAACTTTTCTCTCTCAGTAGTTGTATCCGGCATGTTAGTTTTATGTAGGCTATTCTGGAAATTGTATATATATATATTTTAAAAAGTATATATATGAGTATATATTATGTGCTCTAAATATTCAGTGGATTCTATAGATATACAGATCAGAAGTTGTTGCGTCTGTGTGCTAAAATATGAAAAGTGCTGTCAAATGAGATTCATAAGCAAGCCATAGGAAACTCGCAATCAGATTTCCTGGATACGATTATACGAGGTTCATCTTAGCCTATTAGTTTAATCAAGTAATCAATGTCAATCATTTTTGTCCTTTATCTGTCCTTGACTTGAGTCCTTGCCAACCTGTTATCACAAACAATAATCCACTAATCATTATTCACAGTGATTGCAGAGACCGCTCTGCAATTATCTAGGGATAACAGCTCATTAAAACGTAAGAAGATGGTTGAATCAACGTCTAACTTCTCTAGGAAGACAATCCTCCTGAAAAACAATATTCAAAACAAACAGCCTGAATCTGGATTGGAGGGTGAAGCACTGTTTTCTTTGTACCTGAGAGACACAAGTCAAATGGGTGCTATAGTGGTTGTTGTACGTTGGGAGTTATCCAACCCCCTCATGCAATGTAAAGCGCATCATATAATCATCAATGTCATTACTATTCCAATTTGATTCAGTGCTCTTTTTGGAATTAAAATGTTGTATCGTTTCAATGTAAATGTATCTTACAAGCTGTAGCCTTCCAAGCAAAACCAAGACATAGTGAGTTATTATGTAATATTATGTAAATACACAGGCCGCTCGGTCATACAGGGGGGCTGTGAACTATGAACTATTACTGTGAAGCATTGACCCGGTTCTTTCATGAATCTACTGTAAAAACAACCAATGACATGGCGCCCTTTTTTACCTCATGTACTAATTCACCATCAGCACCCAGCAGAATACTAGTAACTCACTGAAATGTAAGTATTGGGACGTCTGCTTGTGTCGTCTACCATGTTTGTCTGCGCATTCGTGAATGTATGTAAAGAACAGTGGATGTGTGTAAATACTAAATAAAATCAAAATGTGCCAAAGTTGTTTGTTCTGAATGTTGGAGCTTCAGGATGGTATATAGAAATGACATTAGAAATTCTGAATTCCAAACAGTCTCAGGGGGTGTTTAGGATAAAGTTTGCTTCGCTTCGCTTTTGATGAGAACGCTGCCCAAGGCAGTCCATAAGAAACAACAGCGCACGCGTGTTGATCTGGATAAGAGTGGCACAACGGGCAATTAATTTTTCTGACCAATCAACTACCACGTCTGTTGCTTCGATTGCGTATGTTACTTCGTTTACATGAAGGAAGGGCTGTGAGAACGCAAATCAGAGAAATAATGTATGCAACAATGTTGCGAACTCATCCACTTGCTCCGGGTCTCAATTCGGACTTTCATGTGAGAACATGACCTCAGTATATCCACCTGTTCCATCCAAGGCGGTGGTGTAGGTAGACCACGCTTCACCATGCCGTGGCAGACAGAGCCCATTCATCCAGGCGACCCTGTTGGAAATCACAAAGAGCAGGAAATTGAGAACAAGGCGTAATGGCAGCTTGACTCACTTGCCCTTCTCCAACCTTTCATCCAGGATAACCATCTCTCTCTGGCTACAGACAGGGCCCATGCGTAAACACAACAACACACAGACCCCCATCACACGCTCCTTTCATTGTGTAGAACAGCTCCCCCCCCCCACCCGCACCAGTCCCAATTACCATGTAGATAGTGTCTGGTCAGTGGGAGCAGCCAGCCGCGGACAGCAACAGGCTTTGTTCCTCACATGATCTCTGTGTTCTTCCTCACCTGACGCTGGGAGGAACCTGAGTCACAAAGCTTCACCCACAATCACACAGAACCAGACAGAACCAGACAGAACCAGACAGAACCAGACAGAACCAGACAGAATCACACAGAACCAGACAGAACCAGACAGAACCAGACAGAATCACACAGAACCAGACAGAACCAGACAGAATCAGACAGAACCAGACAGAATCACACAGAACCAGACAGAACCAGACAGAACCAGACAGAATCACACAGAACCAGACAGAACCAGACAGAATCAGACAGAACCAGACAGAACCAGACAGAACCAGACAGAATCACACAGAACCAGACAGAACCAGGGGAAACAGGGAAACAGTGACAAAGCGGGTTTGATTCTAAAACAGCAGCTGCATCGATATTTTTTCCATTATCTCTAACAACCTCTACTTGTCACTTTCTGGCATGCTGAGTCATCAAACACAGTCTCGACAAGACTCAGTTGTGACATCTCCAGTGCTCATGTCTCTGCCTTGCCTTAGGGTTTGCTTGTTGTTGGTATTTTGTTATCTCAGGTTTGACGACCAAACCACCCTCAAGACCACCAGGACCAAGCTCTGGACCTGGGGTGATGGGGCCTTTTCAGCCGCAGCCCCGTCCCTCTGGAACGCCCTCCCCAACCACATCAGACAGGCCAACACCCTCCCAACATTTAAACAGGCCCTCAAAACCCACCTCTTCAAGCTCGCCTTCACCAATTAACCCTCTCCCCCTCCCCTTCCCATGTGTCCCCAGCACTACCTTCATTAGGCCCCTATACTTTCTCCTATTTACCTTTTGTTTCTTTTTATTATTACTGGTCAATCTTTTCAGTTTGTAAAGCGTCTTTGAGTGTCTATATAAGTCTAATGTATTATTATTATTATTATTATTATATATATATTTTTATTTTAAATGTAAAAAGTCATGGTGGGGGTTATTGTCACATATTCGGCGAGAAGAGCAGTAAAACTTCTACGGTGTCTAGAGGGTAACTTGGATGAAGGATTTATGACTCCCAATGTGTGTGTGTGTGTGTGTGTGCGTGCGTGAGTGTGTGTGTGCGTGTGCATGCGTGCGTGTGTCCGTGCGTGCGTGCGTGTGGATGTGTGTGCTCTATTCAGCGAAAACCTCTCAAGAAAGATGAGATGAGATGACAGATGAGATGACAGATGAGATGACAGACAGCCGCTGGTCTCTCAGACATGAAGAAGGCTCTTTATTGGAGTGTTTCCAGCCTGAGGCTGTGTCAAGAACCTCTCCTCTCCTCTCCTCTCCTCTCCTCTCCTCTCCTCTCCTCTCCTCTCCTCTCCTCTCCTCTCCTCTCCTCTCCTCTCCTCTCCTCTCCTCTCCTCTCCTCTCCTCTCCTCTCCTCTCCTCTCCTCTCCTCTCCTCTCCTCTCCTCTCCTCTCCTCTCCTCTCCTCTCCTCTCCTCTCCTCTCCTCTCCTCTCCTCTCCTCTCCTCTCCTCTCCTCTCCTCTCCTCTCCTCTCCTCTCCTCTCCTCTCCTCTCCTCTCCTCTCCTCTCCTCTCCTCTCCTCTCCTCTCCTCTCCTCTCCTCTCCTCTCCTCTCCTCTCCTCTCCTCTCCTCTCCTCTCCTCTCCTCTCCTCTCCTCTCCTCTCCTCTCCTCTCCTCTCCTCTCCTCTCCTCTCCTCTCCTCTCCTCTCCTCTCCTCTCCTCTCCTCTCCTCTCCTCTCCTCTCCTCTCCTCTCCTCTCCTCTCCTCTCCTCTCCTCTCCTCTCCTCTCCTCTCCTCTCCTCTCCTCTCCTCTCCTCTCCTCTCCTCTCCTCTCCTCTCCTCTCCTCTCCTCTCCTTGGTGCGAGCCTGAGGCTGTGTCAAGAACCTCTCCTCTCCTCTCCTCTCCTCTCCTCTCCTCTCCTCTCCTCTCCTCTCCTCTCCTCTCCTCTCCTCTCCTCTCCTCTCCTTGGTGCGAGCCTGAGGCTGTGTCAAGAACCATCTCTACATTCATCTGTCGGACCTCAACAACACTACAACTCTCAGAGTTCTAGTAGAAGCAGCCGCTGCACAGAACCATTTGAAACTCTCTGGTTCAAGGCTCAACCGTGGGCCGACTTCCTAATCACAGTCTGTCACGGCAGTCTCCACCCAGCCTTTTTATTCTGAAATTGCCTCAATCTCAGGGAGGTTTTCACCGAGAATAGCGGCCGGCCTCTGACAGCTTCAACTACCTGTTATGCCATCTGTTTCCAAATGGATTTGGCTTGTGGCACAAGGGGCGTTCTGGAGAAAAACAGCCTGTTCAGGAGTGAAAACCACTGCCGTGAAAGATAGCACATCAAAGAGTGTTATTGATCTTTTTCAATGAGCTCAAGGAGCTTCTCTCCATCATTACTACTGAATTTAGCGGTTTAACCATTGCTGGTGATTTCAATATTCATGTAGATAACTCAGAGGACTCTGTCCTGTTAGATGTTTTTGATCTTTGAAAAACATGTGAAACTCCCTACTCATAATCGAGGTCACACTCTGGACCTTATCATCACCAAAGGCCTGGATATTTCAAATGTCATTGTAACTGACATTGTAACTGACATTGCCCTGTCTGACAATTTTAGCATATTCCTCGACGTATCTATCTTCCCTGTTATTCAAACTATGTCTGAAACTATTTCCAAACAACATATCAATGAAAACACCAATGCATTGTTCATAGAGGCCTTTTCCCTAGCCCCCCCAAAACTTCTATTTCAACCTCAGTAAACAACCTTCTACACGATTTCAACTTTAAAATGACAAAAACCCACTGAGAACTGCCCCATCCGTAAAGACCCAGAAAAGAGAATGTCGTAAAACAGAGAAAAACAAAGCCTTCAAGTCCAGTATGATATCTATAAAGATAATCTTCAGAAACTATAACTTAGAAATAAGAAGCCCCAGACAATACGTTTTCTGTAAGATCATAAACAATAATATCAATAACGCCCACATCCTTTTCAATACTGTTGACAGACTAACAAATCCCCCAACACACATTACTCAGGAATTTTACTCGACTAGTAAATGAGTTATTAGCTCCTCCGTGTCAGGCATGAAACCATGTCTCCATTAACAGCCCGAAATAGGGCTGACATAACATGTCATGTTACAATTTAACACCATCAATTACAAGACTCTAGATAAAATCATGCCACCATCCATTAAACCATCAACCTGTGGCGTTGATGTCCTGCCAACACACTTTTTAAAAAACATTTAACTAAGTGGCAAGCGAACTAATACAAATAATCAACACTTCCCTTTCATCAAGAATGTTCCCTGAAACCCTGAAAACTGCAGTTATTAAGCCTTTACTGAAAAAGAACGGCCTAGACCCACTTGTATTGAACAACTACAAACCCATATCAAACCTTTCCTGTATAATTGAAATAGCTGCCCACAAACAACTTAGCAATTAAAATTAAAATCTCAGTTTTGGTACTACTAGATCTTAGCGCTGCCCTTGACACTGTAGACCACAACATTCTAATAGATAGATTAAAAACTTGGGTAGGACTTTTGGGCACTGCCCTAAACTGGTTTAGATCCTACCTTAGGGACAGAAGCTACTACGTATGTCTCCATTGGCAACTTTGTGTCTGACCAGATTAAAATGACATGTGTTAGAATAAAATCAGATCCGGTTCTTTTGTCGACTGCCCCAAGAAAGAGGAGAGAAGTTCTCTAATGCACAATCGGTATATTTATTGAAAATGACACGTAGAGTACAGAGATGCATCAGCTGGACCCAACCCTGAGGCGGTCTCAGAGGAAAGGTTGTTCTCTTCAGATTTTACATGATATTATATACGTTTAGTCCTTCCCCTTTTGGTCACTATGATGTAATCACTGAATGGCCTTCATTAGAATGTTCTAAGACTATGAATTGAGTGTTGTCTTGTGTTTGACATGAAAAGCTGAGAAGAGGAGTTTTCCTACTGCACCTGGCTTCAAGGCCAAACAGACAGACAGTAACTCCCTAATATCTTATAATTGGTCTTGTGTAGGGTACCATACTGATAACGTGCCTATTAAAACAGGAAAACTGATATCTAACTAACTGGTGCTAGAAGAATGAACAATAAAACCTTTGAAAGAAAGATATATCCTAACACACGTGGAGTTCGCCAAAGATCAATTCTTGGCCCCCTTCTATTCTCTACATGCTTCCATTGGGACACATCATAAAAAATAACAAAATTGCCTACCACTATGTGGATGACACTCAAATCTACATAGCCCTCTGACCTAATGACTATAGTCCCATCGACAATCTCTGTAATTGCATTGAACAAATAAACGAGACAAAACTTCGTCCAACTAAACAAGGACAAAATGGAGATAATTGTATTCTGTGCACCTGACAAACGATCGAAAGTCAGTGCAAAACTTGATTCTCTCTTATCTCTCTTCAAACTAAAGAACAGGGGCCTCATTTATAAAAAAGTACTTGAACGTTATCTTTGACTTTCACGTAAGCACATTTTTCTAAACGGACGTAAGCATTATTTGTAAAACGGGCTGCGATGGTTTAAATTGCGTACGTGCTTCCTTCTATAAATACCAACGCAGGTAAAATGAACGCAGGTGAATGAGGTTTGTATTAACGCCCTGTGATAGCGGCTCAATTATAGCGGCTGAATTAAGACAAGTGCTATAATATAGGGTAGTCTGGAAGCGGGAGAGGGCAGAGAAGGGTGGCTTCTCGGTAAGTTGCATTTGTAACGTTTGATCATGACAACCAACCAGGCAAATGCTTATGTCATGGTTTCTTAGGTTTTCATTTTAGAGACATCTAGTGGACATTTTATGACATTACATTTGTTACTGCCTTTATTCAGTTTCGGTTTTGATTAGTCACATGACGAACATTAGTCACATGACGTGAGCACACTGTTCAGACGTGATAGCTCGTAGCAACAGCTAGTTGAGAGAAAAAGCTCAGGAGAATCTCTTTGTTTACATTCTTGCCCTGGAAAAGGCTTTGCTTGTAAGTTGCCTTTTCTTTTCTTGTTTAACTACAATGTATAATGTATATGTTTATAAATACATAGCTTATATTATTTAAGTATAACTATTTGTATTGCTATATTGATATTATATGTTGGCTACATACTGTTGATGTTGAAAGTGTAACAGTATAGTTTTGAGCATTACAGTAATTGTACTCTTTTTTACTATTCTGTTCCCACTGCGCGTAACCAGGGCGCAACTTCCACAGATAGCGAACACACACTGACACATAAATGAATCCTCAGACGCTGGAGTAAAGTTTAGTTCTTTACTCAACCCTCAGAAACATGAGTGGTCGTTTGGTTATTTTGTAAAACTGTAAATAAACATAAGAGTACAATTACTGTAATGCTCAAAACTATACTGTTACACTTTCAACATCAACAGTATGTAGCCAACATATAATATCAATATAGCAATACAAATAGTTATACTTAAATAATATAAGCTATGTATTTATAAACATATACATTATACATTGTAGTTAAACAAGAAAAGAAAAGGCAACTTACAAGCAAAGCCTTTTCCAGGGCAAGAATGTAAACAAAGAGATTCTCCGGAGCTTTTTCTCTCAACTAGCTGTTGCACGAGCTATCACGTCTGAACAGTGTGCTCACGTCATGTGACTAATGTTCGTCATGTGACTAATCAAAACCGAAACTGAATAAAGGCAGTAACAAATGTAATGTCATAAAATGTCCACTAGATGTCTCTAAAATGAAAACCTAAGAAACCATGACAGCTTATACTCAGTAGGCTACTCAAGTTGTAAAAGAAAATCAGGGGAGGTGGTGGATTTTATCATATGAGGACAATTTTAGCATCCCCTCAGCGTCAGTGACTTCAGTGTCAGTAACTTGGTAAAAATGTCATTGCATGTGTGCGTGCCCCCTCGCACCTTGAAATAGCAGTAATACCACGTTCATTGATAAAATGACATAAAGTATGGAAAGAGGGGATGGTCGTTTTAGAAGGGGGACGATTTTTGACTGTTTTTATTTCAGGGGGATGCCATCCCCCCTCATCCCCCCTCAACTCGAATGCTGCTTATACTGTAATAATATAATGGTCTTATTCTTATCAGGTGACATTGAAAACATGGCTGCGAACTCCCTTTGCGAACTCCCAGACACTGGAGAAAATCCGTTCAAGGTCCGTTGTGGAACGCACTAGGCATGTTGAAGGGGAGATAGACAGCTCCGGAGGGATATAAAGAAAGACTGAAATACAATCATAAACATCAGTTCCCTTTAAATCTTGAATTAAACTAATTTTCTCGGCTGATAACAACATAGTTAATTTTATTTCGAGCCACTTGCATGAATTACACTAGGCAGTACGGCTCACATGCCTGTAATAACTCCGCATAACCAGTAGGTAATGTGCGTACGCAAGGTCAATACCCGACGTAGAGCTACGATCGTTTCCACGGTCAAATCGACTCACGTTGGAATTGTATAAATCACTACGTTGACGTGGTTTTCTACGTACGACACGGGTAAGATCAACATTTGATCTAAGTACTTTCTATAAATGAGGCCCCTGGTCAGAAATCTTGGTGTAATTCTAGACTCCGATCTAAACTTCAACAGCCACATAAACTCGATAACTAAATCAGCCTACTATCACCTGTAAAAAAAAACAAGAATGAGAGGTCCACACAAAACAAAACTCATCCATGCATTTCTTTCGAGTAGACTTGATTATTGTCTACTAACAGGCCTATCTAAAGGAGCTGGTCTACTAACAGGCCTATCTAAAGGAGCTGGTCTACTAACAGGCCTATCTAAAGGAACTGGTCTACTAACAGGCCTATCTAAAGGAGCTGGTCTACTAACAGGCCTATCTAAAGGAGCTGGTCTACTAACAGGCCTATCTAAAGGAGCTGGTCTACTAACAGGCCTATCTAAAGGAGCTGGTCTACTAACAGGCCTATCTAAAGGAGCTGGTCTACTAACAGGCCTATCTAAAGGAGCAGGTCTACTAACAGGCCTATCTAAAGGAGCAGGTCTACTAACAGGCCTATCTAAAGGAGCTGGTCTACTAACAGGCCTATCTAAAGGAGCTGTTCTACTAACAGGCCTATCTAAAGGAGCAGGTCTACTAACAGGCCTATCTAAAGGAGCTGGTCTACTAACAGGCCTATCTAAAGGAGCTGTTTGTAAATTGCAGCTCATCCAAATTCCGCAGCTAGGTTCCAAACAAAAACAAAGAAGTTTGAACACATCACACCAATCCTGAGATGAAATGTGTTTGCAAACATGTCATTTTACGCTGCGATCTCACACACGCACCTGCCTACATCTGTGACCTACTGCGTCCTTACAGCCCCAGTAGGTCTCTCAGGTCCTCTGACCAGGGTTTGTTGGTTGTCCCCCGTGCCAGACTGAAGACCAAGGGTGATAGAGCATTCCAAACCGTGGCCCCCCAGGCTCTGGAATGCTCTTCCCTTGGATCTTAGATCAACTGGCTCGGTCGAGGTTTTTAAAAAGCAGCTAAAGACTGTGTTGTATAGACAGGCTTTTGGATAGCCCCTAGGGCCTGTCTTTCTGTGTCCGTTACTTGTTTTTATTTTCACTTGTTTTGCCTGTTTTAACCTGCTGTGGCTTTCGATCTTGTATTATGTTTTATTTGTGTTTCCTCCTTGTATGTAAAGCACTTTGTGACCCTTGGTCTGGGAAAGGTGCTGTATAAATACATTTTACTTACTTTTACTTACTTACCGCATCGGGCAGGATGCAGTATCAAACGCGTCATTTTACACTGCGATCTCACACAACGTATCAGGCAAGATAGTGGTTGAATACAGATGCAGTAATAAACCAAAAATATCAAGGTCGGAGCTGACGTCTTGAAATATTCATACGTGCAGCCACTATCCGTGATGATCCGCAACCTTAATCATGCATCGTAAGATTACAAGGTGCAAAGGTTTATCTCTCTGAGAGACATAACACTTTAATCTATACCTTTTTATTTATTGTCTATTATCTTGTTAAATGTTTATCTATTTATTATATACTGTATATATATATGTTCTATATTCCATTCTTGTCATTTTTATTTAGTATTTAGTATCCTCCTCTTGCTGCATTTTTTGCTGCATGTAAAGCACTTTGAATTGCTCCTGTAGTATGAAATGTGCTATACAAATAAACTTGCCTTGCCTTACTGGATATGAAACTCACAGTCACTCAGACACAGTCACTCAGACACCACTCAGGTTGTCATCATGATGAATACGACACAATGTAATGTCGGTTCATCAATTTGTTGACGTCAAGTATGTCATATACGAGTTGCCACCTGTGACTAATGTCAATTACACATTCATCACCACTAACAACATCAGAGGGAGACACAGGTGGTCGGTGCCACATTTTGAGCAGAACAGATTGTGTTGTCAATGTTCACTGACATGCGGCATTACGGGAACAAATTATGTGAAAATTACCCATAAGCTAAGACCCATAGCTTCAAAAATGATAACACCTGCTACTATGAGGTAACCATGGCGATGTCCCATATTCACTAGCTGGTAAACAGTCTTTACATAATGTCATATTAATCTACAATGAGATGCACCGCTTTAAATCGTGGTTCAAGTTCATGTTCCCTGGACTAGACTCCTGTAGGTACGGTGGAGAGTGCACTCAGAGCTGTGACCCACCAAAACCAATACATTTAAATGTTTTCATTTAGCAGATGCTTTTATTCAATGTTGCTTACAACAAAGGGGACAACCACTGGAGAGAGAGAGAGCGAGAGACAAAGAGACAGAGAGATCGAGAGAGAGAGAGCGAGAGACAGAGATCGAGAGAGAGAGAGAGAGAGAGAGAGAGAGCGAGAGAGAGAGATCGAGAGTGAGACCGAGAGAGAGAGAGCGAGAGAGAGAGCGAGAGAGAGAGATCGAGAGAGAGAGTGAGACCGAGAGAGGGAGATCGAGAGAGAGAGAGAGAGGGGGGGGGGGAGGAGAGAGGGAGAGATAGAGAGAGAGAGAGAGACCACTGACCATCAGTTCTCGTGTTCTAGTGGAAGACCACCCGATAGACAGTATTTACTATGGGTCACGACTTCTGCTACTTCCATTAGCCCCCCCTGGTGATCCCCTGATTGACTGAATCAGGCCTGATACATTATCCCTCTCAGTGAAGGCTGGCGAGGAGAGCCTAGCACAGATGTCGTGTTCAGGGTCCTTACAGATTCTTCACAACATCTTCAGTGTCTTCCCAATGTCTTCAGTGTCTTCACAATGTCTTCAATGTCTTCAGTGTCTTCCCAATGTCTTCACAGCGTCTTCAGTGTCTTCACAATGTCTTCACAGCGTCTTCAGTGTCTTCACAATGTCTTCCCAATGTCTTAAAAATGTCTTCAATGTCTTCACAATGTCTTCACAATGTCTTCAGTGTCTTCACAATGTCTTCAATGTCTTCACAATGTCTTCAATGTCTTCAATGTCTTCACAATGTCTTCAATGTCTTCACAATGTCTTCACAACGTCTTCAGTATCTTCACAATGTCTTCACAACGTCTTCAGTGTCTTCACAATGTCTTCAGTGTCTTCACAATGTCTTCACAATGTCTTCAATGTCTTCACAATGTCTTCACAATGTCTTCACAATGTCTTCAGTGTCTTCACAATGTCTTCAATGTCTTCAGTGTCTTCACAATGTCTTCAGTGTCTTCACAATGTCTTTAGAGTCTTCACAATATCTTCACAATGTATTCAGTGTCTTCACAATGTCTTCACAATGTCTTCAGTGTCTTCACAATGTCTTCAATGTCTTCACAATGTCTTCACAATGTCTTCACAGTGTCTTCCCAACGTCTTCACAGAGTCTTCACAGTGTCTTCCCAATGTCTTCAGACTCCTTCACCAGACAGGTAGGGTGTCCCAATGCCCTCACCCCTAGCTGGTTGTGGAATAACACTAGAGAGGCAACACTTTAGTTATGTACAGTACTAGTATTACAAAAATTGTCCCTGCAGCCAAAGCGAGTTAACACCTCAAAGAGGTAGGGCCACTCAACCGCATCAAAGGCCTTCTCCGTGTCCAACGACAGGATTGCAGTGTCTGAGGACCCATTTCTGGCGTGTAAGATATTCAGCACTCTCCTGATGTTATGGAAACCTTGCCGACCCTGAATGAAGCCATTTTGGTCCTTTCCCACCATGACCGGAATAGAGCCCTCCAACCTCCCCACAAGAGCTTTAAAAAGTACTTGTGTCGGAGTTCAAAAGTGAGATGGCGCGACTTTTGGTGTGTAACTTTCCAGGTTTTAAGATCAGAGTGCTGCAGTCGTATTTGCATTTAAATTAGTGGAACTATGTTTGCACAACAGATGAACTAATTAAAATGCTGCAGTTGTATTTGCATTTTAATTAGTTCAACTGTTGTGCAAACGTAGTTCCACAAATACATCCTACCATCACTTTAGCACTTTATTCTACTTTATTATTACTTACTTTACTTATTTTACTTCATTATATTATTGTGATTTTGTGAAATGTGTGTTTGCCCCTGTAAAGGTGCTGATGGCACTATCGAAGAAGCCTACAGATGTGCGCACCTGAAATCTAGAGAGACGATTTTCGAATCATCATCAATCGAATGAATTCGAGGGGGGTATTCCATCAACGTTGCGATAAGTCTCGCGAAACTGGGTTTTCAGTCACGTGGAGGGGTAATGTTGACCCTGTCATGAACAGTCACGTGGAGGGTCCAAGTGCTGAGAGAGAGAGAGAGACAGAGAGAGACAGAGAGAGAGAGAGACAGACAGAGAGAGAGAGAGACAGAGACAGAGAGAGAGACAGAGAGAGACAGAGAGAGACAGAGACAGAGAGAGAGAGAAGGACAGAGAGAGAGAGACAGAGAGAGTGAGAGCGAGAGACAGAGAGAGCGAGAGAGACTGACAGAGCAAATGACCGTTTCACTGTCCAATGATTTGTGTGTGTGTATGTATGTGTGTGTGTGTGTGTGTGTGTGTGTGTGTGTGTGTGTGTGTGGGTATAGGTGTGTGTCTAGAGTCAGCTGTATGGAGGCTCTGAGCATGGAGCAGTACAGATGCCGCCGGTTAGCTGAGAGAGAGAGAGAGAGAGAGAGAGAGAGAGAAAGAGAGAGACAGAGAGACAGAGAGACAGAGAGAGAGAGACAGAGACAGAGAGAGAGAGAGAGAAAGAGACAGAGAGAAAGAGAGAGAGAGACAGAGAGAAAGAGAGAGAGATAGAGAGAAAGAGAGACAGAGAGAGAAAGAGAGAGTGAGAGAGACAGAGAGAGAGAGACAGAGAGACAGAGAGAAAGAGAGAGAGAGAGAGAGGAACTGCTGTCATCATCTGTTCTGGCGTGTTCTAGTCCCCGTGTCGGCCGTCATCTCCTGTGACACGGTGTGGAACCGACTCGGGTTCAGTTCCGTGGGGGACGAGGATCACCTCCAGGTGGAGTCATCGAACATGACAGAGACGACCGTGCGTGACGGTAGCCTCCTCCGATTAGCCGTAATCTGTGTGTCTTAGGAGTCACAATGGGAATCTTTGGTTGTAAAACAACACATTTTCTCTCTCCCTCACACGGTACATAATGGAACTGTCTCTCTCTCTCACACACACATGCTACATAATGGAACTGTCTCTCTCTCTCACACACACATGCTACATAATGGAACTGTCTCTCTCTCTCACACACACACGCTACATAATGGAACTGTCTCTCTCTCTCTCTCTCTGTCTCGCACACAGGGTGCATACGAGCCGTCCGGTAATCATGGTGATGATGAGAGACAAGACGGAGTGTTCGTTCCGTGCTGTAATAATTCCCAGTGTCCTGAGCCACAGCCACCTGGCCAATGACAAGAGTTGGAAGAGAGCCCGAGTAAGCTAAGCTGTTCTTCCCCATCTTTATTCAACGCCTGTTTGTGGACTCCGGTCGTCTGTTAACCGCGCTGACGGACTCTGTACACAAAAAACGTAAGGAAGGGCAAAAAAGAAAGAGGAAGGGAGGACAGGAAGAGAAGTAGGGTAGGAGGAAGGAGGGTAGGGGTGAAGGAAGGAAGGAAGGAAGGAGGGAAGGACTGAAGGAAGGAAGGAAGGAAGGAGGGAAGGAAGGACTGAAGGAAGGAAGGAAGGAGGGAAGGAAGGACTGAAGGAAGGAAGGAAGGAAGGAGGAAGGAGGGAAGGAAGGAAGGAAGAAAGGAAGGAGGGAAAGAAGGAAGGAAGGAAGGAAGGAAGAAAGGAAGGAAAAAGAGAAAGATGGAAGGAAGATTCCTTTCAAATGGATAGTTGGCAGCGAGGTGAGGAGAGGAAGCCTGTTGTGAGACACGCTGACACGGCCGGTCCAATCAGGTCTGGTCTAGACAGGAGATAGGGAAGACGGTGGCGGTCGTCGAGAGAGAAAAGGCCTGGAGAGAGAAGAGGCATGGCAGATTGCTGTCCAAAAGCCCGGTAGCACGGACTCCATTAAGTCATCCGCAGACCCTAACTCCCATGACATCTCAGGACAGCTTAGCGCCTCACAAGCAGATATCAGGGTCGCAGAGTATTCCAGGGCTTCGAGCCACACATGGACAATGCATGTATGTGTGTGTGTGTGTGGGGGGGTGGTGTACACTTTGCCGGTACATGAGTGTTGGTGTGTGTGTGTCTGCTTACTCGATGATAGCATTTGAGGTCCCGGGGCTGTGCTTGTTAAGAGGCGTTCTGGGACCGGTGGTTTGTTTTGATTGGCTAAAGAGGACTACACACCAGCACCTGAGGCCTCTCTCGGACCACCTCGCCCCTGGACTGGAGGCACGGAAGAGGTCTGTCTTCCTCTCCTCTCTCCTGTGTATCCTCTGCTGTCCTTCCTCATGTCTCCATAGGCTGTGGGATGGCTGGAGGAGGCCAACCATGCTGACAGCTGCAAACAGGCTCATTGCAGTTCCACCGTGAAGCACTTCAGCTGGCATCAGGTGTCGTCAACTTTGTCATGCCAATAATCTTATCTGCTTGAAGCACATAGGCCCCCCAAACACAACAGGCGCACACTCAAACACATGCAAAGGCGTTACAGCAAAGCCCACCAACAAATTCAGTGTTTATTGCCAAAATATCGGTCATGCAGAAACTATAAAGCGAGTACTTTTTGTTTGCCACGTCCTATTTACTATTCTCAGAGCTGCCAAGTCTCACGCGCTTTGGCCGTGAGACACACGCATATCAACCAGTTCACACTCTCACACGCCACACCTCAAATTTCTCACGCCGAGAAATAACAATTGTTTTGCGGGACTTTTATTTTTGAAATTCCTTTAAATAAAGCTACCGGACACGAGTTTCGTGGCATCTTTCTGCACGCGCGTTAACTTGAGTCTGCAATCGAAGCGGGAGGCGAGCGCTGCTGGAAGAACCTGTGTTCACGTGAGCTGCATGTAATGTTAGAACGTAGCAAGCAATGTTGCCAGATTGGGCTACTTTTGGTCACACTGGACGGGTGGATTTGGCAGCTTTTAGACTGGTTGGGCTGGAAATTGTCAATTCCGACTGGCAACGAAAATAATAATCATTATTATTATTATTAATTACAATTTACAATACAAACATTGTGGGTCCCTCAAAAAAAAAAAAATTGGCGCGCACAAGATCAACCTCATTCTGACCCAAGAAAAACCCTGGTATGTACTGTATAACATGATAGCCATCTATGAGCAATGCACTGTATATAAGATGATGACCAAGGGTCTTTCTGCTGCTGACCAAGGGGCTGAGTCCTGTTGATGCGGCCAAATTTTCTTTTAGACTCTATAGGCTACTGTATTTGTTTATTAAGATTTCATAAATACGATATATTGTCTGAATTTGTCTTGTTTTATCAAATGTTCCACTTATTTTCATTTCTTGTGCTGGTGTATTATGAACAACAATGTAAAATTGCAGGAAACTAGCACAAATAATTGGGTGGGAGAGAGGGGCTGCCGCTGACAAAACGTGCACAGTTTTGGGTTGCTCCACCGCCAAAAAATCTCACTCCAAACTTTTGGTGAAACTTGGCAGCCCTGTGTTCTTCTATATTATATATATATATATGATATATTAGTCTGTATTCTATATTAGTCCCTTTCACTGTCAGTAACCACTGCAGAGGCATACGTCTACATGAACTTCAAATGAACATCAGTTAGAATGAGGATATGAGGATAGAATATCAGTTAGAATGAGGAGCTGTTGCCAAGTCTTCCCACGGCTGTCAGAACTGTAGGCACTCCCCATCTTCCGCCGGAGACTGAAGACCCATCTCTTCAGGCTACACCTTAACTGCTCCTCCTGAGACATCTACTAGCCCCCAGCACTGTGTCTCCTGAGACACCTGCTTCCCCCTATACTGTGTCTCCTAAGAGTTCTACTTCCCCCCCTTGTACTGTTTCTCCTGTGTAAAAAAGAAAAAAAACAAAGAAAGAAAGAAAAAAAAACGTTCTTTCTTCTTTTATCACAACGACTGCCAATGGCCCCGGGCCTGAGCTAGATTACTCTTCCTGCTACGAATGGTGGATTGGTGATTCACTTGCTTAGTCAAATGTATCGATTGTAAGTTGCTTTGGAATAAAGCGTCTGCTAAATGGCAAAAATGGAATGAAATGAAATACTTGAAGCACATAGGCTCCAGAACACATGGAAAAGCACAAGAAAAGTCCACAAATAGATTTCCGTGTTTTATTGCAAAGATATCAGTACAAAAAACAAACAAATGTACAACGACAACAAAAAACCTGGTTGCAATAATAAACTGTAGGATTATTCTAAAAGACAAAGTACTCAAGGGGAATGGAGACAGAGAGACTGGCGGTGACGGAGACGTGTCACCAAGCTGTCACCTAAACGGGTGGAAGAGAACTTTCTAGAAGGTAAAAAATAAATAAAAAAGAGTCATCGTATGACGACT
Organism: Nansenia antarctica; assembly: GCF_963989245.1. Lineage (NCBI taxonomy): Eukaryota > Metazoa > Chordata > Actinopteri > Argentiniformes > Microstomatidae > Nansenia > Nansenia antarctica. Next base: position 7,409,630 of record NC_137686.1, on the reverse strand, counting down.
GACAACATTTTTTTTTGAAAACCAAAAAGTTGAGACCGCCTATGTCAGTTGCGTAACCCAAAAAACGACGCGCCTCTCGGGACGCTCTACGACATTGTTTACCCTCACGACGCGATTCTTTGGGTGACAAGACTATCAACTAACGCAGCGCCGTGTGAGTGTCTCACCCCTGTCTGGCCGTGTCAGACCGGTTGGTTGGTGATTGACAGATTTGGGTGCCCTTCATCCGACTTCAGGTTCAGATACGCAAGTGAAAAAAACGACAACAAAAAATGTTCTCTCTCTCTCACTCGTTCTCTGAAGGTAAACTTTAAAAGGTAGGGAGGGGAGGGGGGGAGGGGAAGGAGAGAGGTGGGGCGGGGGGGGTATTTTTAGACTACTTTGAGAGAGGATGGGGGGGGTTGTGGGGGTGGGGTGGGTGTGTTTCACTAGGAGACGATTGGCTCAGTCTTTGCTGTGACTGCACCACTCAGGGTGTTTGTGCGTACTCTTCAGGGTACGGGGCGTAGTCTTCAGGGTACGGGGAGTCGGGGCGCTGGTTCTGGGGTCCCCTCTCCCGGCCCCCCCTCAGGCTGTGACCTCCAGGGTCTTTCTTCTCCTCCTTCGTTTCCGGCGGCGTTTCTGTCCGTTCTCTCTTGACAGCGATGATGTCCTTCTCCTCCTCCTTCTCCTCCTCCTCCTCCTCTTCCTTCTTTGTATCCGCCGGCCTTTTCTTCTTCCTCTCCTTCTTCTTCACCTCCCTTTTCACTTCTTTCTTGGCGGCGCGCGGCGGCTTGGCGTCGGGCTCCGTGGCGCCCGTGGAGCTCTCGCAGACGGTCGGCCCCTCCCACTTTGGAATGTCCAATCCCAGCAGCTCCATCAGCTGGCTCATGATCCCGTCCACATAACCGTGGATACGGAGGTGCGCGTGCTTGTCCTGGCAGAGAGGAAAAAAAACAATATATAGGGTGTTTGCTTTCATTTGAGATTACAGGGAATGCATCATCACATAGAGAATTGTATGAGAAAAACAATGGTCCAAACCCCATGGTTCTATCATGTGTGGTTCAAAAGTTATCAAGGTTTACCTCTTTACATACACATGCCAATTACTGGAATTTATCTCAATAGAATCCAGACCTAACAAGTGGTCACTGCTATGCAGAAATGGAACGCACAACCCCGCGGTGGCGTAGCGGTCTAAGCACTAGCCACTAGTGCAAGCTGCCCACCGGGGACTGGGATCGAATCCCGGTCTCGCCAGACCCGGATATGGCCGAGGCACACAGGGAGCGGCATATTGAGCGGCCGCTCCCGAGGGCGGGATAGGACTATTTCCGGACAAGGATCCGTCGCGCAACAGCGCCCCCGGGGTGCCGGAATAACGGTGCTGGGCTCGAGGAGCCAGTCAGCTAGTCTGCCTGGCGATCTCCTCTGGGGCTGCCGGCCACGGGGTCGTGCGGCGGATCCTACGCAATAGGCAGGGGATAATTGGATGCTAGGTTGGGTTCAATTGGATACCAAATTGGGTGAAAAAGGGATAAAATCTGAAAAACAAATTTAAAAAAAAAGAAAAAAAAGTTATGAAATTCAGCTTTATCTTTTAAACTATACATTTTTATTACACAACCCTATATATCATTCTTTTCAGAATTTTAAGACCTATATTAATAGCAAATGGGAACATTGATCACGCTATTCATAGAGAGTCAGCTGACGTTACAAGTTAGCCAGACCATTCACACAAACAGCGTCTAGCGGGCGAGAGTAGACGGGGCTCCGCTAGAAGTTACAACCGGAGCTTGAGGAGGAGACATTTTCTAATCAAAAGCCGCTGGCTACAAGAAAAACATGTATCTATATGTATATATTTCTAGATAGAAAACAAGTTGAATTTAATAGAAAACCATCCGCAAAGACGATCAGATTTAAATAACGATGCGTATCTTTCAAGTGTCTCCTTAAAATCGCCATAGGAAAAAAAAACTGATGTGAGGAGAATTGCGGGTACACCAATAGGATGTCAAGGTGCCTTACATACATTTGACGTGTCCATTACATTGATTACTATTGGTCCGAGCCGCGGAAATTGCAAGAAAGAGAGCTTGTAAATAGTCGAAAATCACCGGAGATAGGGATTAGAACAGCGCCGCTGAAAGCGGTAGTGAGTAGCAACGGTCACGTTGAAATTACAGTCTTAAAACAATAAGTACATCGAAAACAAGTACACAGAGCTAAAACTATAATACATATGGACATGTATGTTGACACATGTCAGACAGAATCTTCCAAAAATGTATTTTTTTATGGTGATTAGGTCACGCAACCCTGGCAGAACCCCGTTTTCGCACGTTCTATGACCAGTGGGTGGACACCCTACAATATAGACGGAGGCACAAGATGAAGATGTGTGTGTGTGTGTCTGTGTGTGCGTGTGTTTGTGTGTGTCTCCCTGACTCACGTGTTTGTTTGTGTGTGTGTGTGTGTGTGTGTGTGTCTCCCTGACTCACGTGTTTGTTTGTGTGTATGTGTGTGTGTGTGTCTCCCTGACTCACGTGTGTGTGTGTGTGTGTCTCCCTGACTCACGTGTGTGTGTGTGTGTGTGTGTGTGTCTCCCTGACTCACGTGTGTGTTTGTGTGTGTGTGTCTCCCTGACTCACGTGTGTGTGTGTGTGTGTGTCTCCCTGACTCACGTGTGTGTGTGTGTGTGTGTCTGTCTCCCTGACTCACGTGTGTGTGTGTGTGTGTGTGTGTGTGTGTGTGTGTGTCTCCCTGACTCACGTGTGTGTGTGCGTGTGTGTGTGTGTGTGTGTGTGTGTGTGTCTCCCTGACTCACGTGTGTGTGTGTGTGTGTGTGTCTGTCTCCCTGACTCACGTGTGTGTGTGTGTGTGTGTGTGTGTCTCCCTGACTCACGTGTGTGTGTGTGTGTGTGTGTGTGTCTCCCTGACTCACGTGTTTGGTGGCCTGCAGGTTGATGATGGCCAGCCGGCCTCCCTGGCGTTTGGTGGTGAGAGGCAGGTTACCGGCCGGCCGGATCTGCAGAGACGTGCCCAGGGTCAGGGCCAGGTCCGCTCGCCTGCGGGGGAGGAGACCCACACTACTTCACCAGAACACAGAACACCACCCAGAACACAGAACACCACCCAGAACACAGAACACCACCCAGAACCCAGAACACCACCCAGAACACAGAACACCACCCAGAACACCACCCAGAACACAGAACACAGAACATAGAACACAGAACACAGAACACAGAACACAGAACACAGAACACAGAACACAGAACACAGAACACAGAACACCACCCAGAACACAGAACACAGAACACAGAACACAGAACATAGAACACAGAACACAGAACACAGAACACAGAACACAGAACACAGAACATAGAACACAGAACACAGAACATAGAACACAGAACATAGAACACAGAACACAGAACACAGAACACAGAACACAGAACACAGAACACAGAACATAGAACACAGAACACAGAACATAGAACACAGAACACAGAACACAGAACATAGAACACAGAACACAGAACACAGAACACAGAACATAGAACACAGAACACAGAACACAGAACATAGAACACAGAACACAGAACACAGAACATAGAACACAGAACATAGAACACAGAACATAGAACACAGAACATAGAACACAGAACACAGAACACAGAACACAGAACACAGAACATAGAACATAGAACACAGAACATAGAACACAGAACATAGAACACAGAACACAGAACACAGAACATAGAACACAGAACACAGAACACAGAACATAGAACACAGAACACAGAACACAGAACACAGAACACAGAACATAGAACACAGAACATAGAACACAGAACACAGAACACAGAACACAGAACACAGAACACAGAACATAGAACACAGAACACAGAACATAGAACACAGAACACAGAACATAGAACATAGAACACAGAACATAGAACATAGAACATAGAACACAGAACACAGAACATAGAACATAGAACATAGAACACAGAACATAGAACACAGAACACAGAACACAGAACACAGAACATAGAACACAGAACACAGAACACAGAACACAGAACACAGAACACAGAACATAGAACACAGAACACAGAACATAGAACATAGAACACAGAACACAGAACACAGAACACAGAACACAGAACACAGAACATAGAACACAGAACACAGAACACAGAACACAGAACACCGAACACCTCCCAGAACACAGAAGCGCTTGAATACAGTTGCAGTAATAACACTTTTATCTCTCTCTTTTTATTTGTTGTCTTATTATGTTGTTAAATGTTTCTCTATTTATCTATTCTTGCCATTTTAATTTTTTCTTACTATCCTTCTTTTTCTGTATCTTTTTAATGCTGTATGTAAAGCACTTTGAAGTGCCCCTGTATGAAATGTGCTATACTCATAAACTTGCCTTGCCACGACCCAGAACACCACCCACACAGCCAATAACATTTAATATGCGGTCATAGAACAGCCAAATGGAATCATCCAAATGACTAGACCACACAGGAACACACAGTGTGTATATGCGTGTGTACGTGTATGTGTGTGTGTGTGTACGTGTATGTGTGTGAGAGTGATACAGGACGTCTTCAGAGGCCGATCATGGACACATGTTAATACCGTGATTATAGGGCAAGGGCAGAGACATAATAGACCTCGACAACTGTCAACCCCCCCCCCCCCCCACACACACACACACACACACTAACACACAGACCCCCCCCCCCACACACACACACACACACACACAGTAACACACAGACACCCCCTCCCCCCTTACTTGCTGGCGTCCTCTGCTCTGTCGAGGTCTGCGTCAGGCAGGGCGTCCTCCCAGTCCAGGATGGTGCTGATCAGCTTCCCCCTGTCAGAGGACATCAACACTGAGTCAAACAAGAGCCAGACAGAGAGACAGACAGAGAGAGACAGACACACACACACACACACAGACAGAGAGACATACAGACAGACAGAGAGAGACAGACAGACAGAGAGAGACAGACAGAAAGACAGACAGACAGACAGAGACAGACACACACACACACAGACAGACAGAGAGACATACAGACAGACAGAGAGAGACATACAGACAGACAGAAAGACATACAGACAGACAGAAAGACAGACAGACAGAGAGAGACAGACACACACAGACAGACAGAGAGAGACAGACACACACACACACACACACACAGACAGAGAGACAGACAGAAAGAGAGACAGGCAGAAAGACAGACAGAGAGAGACAGACACACACAGACAGAGAGAGAGAGACAGACACACACACACACAGACAGACAGAGAGACATACAGACAGACAGAGACAGACACAGACAGACAGACGGTTTAGGAAACACCACTCTCTCTCTGTCTGTCTTTCCATCTCTCTCTCTCTCTCTCTCTCTCTCTCTCTCTCTCTCTCTCTCTCTCACACACACAAGTGCGCCCATCCAGGAGTGTGTGTGTGTGTGTGTGTGTGTGTGTGTTTCACACCTGCAGGCTCTGAGGCCTCTGGAGCGGATCACGTCACAGTACCGCCCGGTGGGTTTCAGCCCCATCACGCCGATCACCTTCTCCCTCACGTACTGCCTGAAGAGCCACAACCACAACCACAACTGCTTTTACTATTTAATGTAATAATAATAATAATAATAATAATAATAATAATAATAATAATAATAATAATAATAATAATAATAATAATAATAATAATAATAATAATAATAATAATAATAATGATAATAACTTTTATTTGTGTAGCGCTTTTCCTGCAAACTTTGCAGCTCAAAGTGCTCCAATCATTATATAATCATAATTTAATTATTTAGTCATTTAAAGGCAATATTAAAAATATGAGTTTTTAGTCTTGACTTAACATATTTGCTGAGGTTGCATCTCTAATGTAAACTGGCAGTGCATTTCCCAATTTGGGTGCATAAAATGAGAATGCAGCCTCACCAAATCTCTTCTTTTGTACATGTGGTACACAGAGAAGACCAGCGTCAGAAGACCTGAGAGCTCTATTGGGCTGATATGCTAAACGCAAAAGGTCTTTCAGATATTCTGGTGCTGTGCCAGTGAGAGCTTTATAAACAAGCAGAAGGATCTTGAAATCTATTCTGAACTTAACAAGAAGCCAGTGTAGAGTCTCTAAAATGGGAGTTATATGAGCTCTTCTGCTTGTTTTGGTTAAAACTCTCGTTGCTGCATTTTGGACTAATTGCAGCTGGCCAATAGCTTTCTTCGGAAGACCAGAAAGGAGACTGTTACAATAGTTACATTACATCTAATGTACAGGTACACAGAGTCAAATTCTTCAGTGGGGGGGGTATGGGGGGGAACAGTCTTTTGCCTTACGCCAGTGCATTTCCCTAGGAGAAAATAAAAATGAATAAAAATGTGGGAAATAGCTGTTCGACATCCTCTGGGTTTTAGCCCAGAGGCTACGGTACCGTTTCCCTGACGGCACTCGTAATGGGCTTGATTAGAACCGGTCCAGACAGGTCGATGAGAACGACTGCCGTTGTCATGCCAATAGGAGGGAGTAGAGCTCTGAGGCAGTTCTTAAAATGCTAGTGGAAGGTTGGCTACGATGCTTTGAAGTGCAATGCCCTTGCAGAAAAAGAAGAAGAAGAAGAAGAAGAAGAAGGAAAAAAGGAGAAGAAGAAGAAGAAGAAGTAGAAAAAGAAGAAGAAAAAGAAAAGTAGAAGAAGAAGAAGAAGTAGAAGAAGAAGAAAAAGAAAAGGAGAAGTAGAAGAAGAAAAAGAAAAGGAGGAGTAGAAGTAGAAGAAGAAGAAGAAGAAAAGGAGAAGAAGAAGTAGAAGAAGAAGAAGAAGAAAAAGAAGAAGAAAAGGAGAAGAAGAAGTAGAAGAAGAAGAAGAAGAAGAAGAAGAAAAGGAGAAGAAGAAGTAGAAGAAGAAGAAGAAGAAAAAGAAAAGGAGGAGTAGAAGTAGAAGAAGAAGAAGAAGAAAAGGAGAAGAAGAAGAAGAAGAAGAAGGAGAAGGAGAAGAAAAGGAGAAGAAGAAGAAGAAGAAGGAGAAGAAGAAGAAGAAGAAGAAGAAGAAGAAGGAGAAGAAGAAGAAGAAGAAGAAGAAGGAGAAGAAGGAGAAGAAGAAGAAGAAGAAGGAGAAGAAGAAGAAGAAGAAAAAAGATCTGTTCTTCTTCCTTCTCTTTTTTGAGAGAAGAGGGAGGGAGCCGGAATTGGGAATTGGGTACACGACACAAGAACACTCCATCATCAAGGTAAAAAGAACAAACCCTCCCCCAAAGGTTGTTTGAGGTCCTTCCAAGTGTGCGATGACTTTATTGCTTTATTTATGGTTGTGGATTCTGCGTGGTTTCTGCTGGAATATTTTAGTCTGATGTATTATTGAAGGCGGCCGTGTGTACGCTATAGCCTCTCTTCATGTGGGGGTGGAAGGCTCTCGGTGTGGGCGGAGGTGGGCTGACACACTCACCTGCCACACTTCTCACACTCCTCCACAAACATGTTCCCGTGGAGCTCCGATAACAGGTCCCTGGGAGGGAGAGACAGAGGGAGGGAGGGAGAAAGAGGGGGGGGGGGAGAGAGGGAGGGAGGGAGGGAGAGAGAGAAAGAGAGAGAGGAAGAGAGAGAATCTGTTCCCGGTACAATAGCATAAATACATACAGAAAGAGAAGCATTGTCTATATTTCACAGAGAGAGAGAAAGAGAGAGAGAGACGGGGGGGGGGGGAATCTGTTCCCAGTACAATAGCAAAATACATATACAGAAAGAGAAGCTTTGAGAGAGAGACAGAGAGACAGAGAGAGACAGACAGACACTTCTCTTACGCTTTGGGATTGAAACCTCCTCTCATTTTCAACCCTCATTAATTCTAATTTCCCGCCGAATATTCCATCCATTCATGTTCACACATTCATGGTCGGCTGGGAGGGGGGGGGGGGCGGTGGGAGCGAAGTAGACGAAACTACCGCTTCAGTTGGCGGCACTTTCTCGCTGACTAATTATAATCTGGAGACCAGCGGTGTCTCTGTGACTGGACAGGAACGTATTAATATGCTAATGACCCCGGCTCGGAAGGCAGGACAGCTGAGAAACGGCTACCAGGAAACACGATTCAGTATTCATGAGGCGAAGCTAGAGAGGGAATTAGAGAACATCCCCCATTCAGAGGACATTTAGTGGCTGGTATCTGCGCCGGATTGGGTATTTCATCCACGTAGACGCCGTCAGACAGACACACATCTCTGATTTATATCTAATGTATGGCGTAACGGTCCAGGGGGGGTGTTACCTGGAGGAGGGGAGGGGCCTAGTGGGGGGTGTTACCTGGGGGAGGGGAGGGGCCTAGTGGGGGGTGTTACCTGGGGAGGGGAGGGGCCTAGTGGGGGGTGTTACCTGGGGAGGGGAGGGGCCTAGTGGGGGGTGTTACCTGGGGAGGGGAGGGGCCTAGTGGGGGGTGTTACCTGGGGGAGGGGCCTAGTGGGCGGTGTTACCTGGGGGAGGGGCCTAGTGGGGGGTGTTACCTGGGGGAGGGGCCTAGTGGGGGTGTTACCTGGGGGAGGGGCCTAGTGGGGGGTGTTACCTGGGGGAGGGGCCTAGTGGGCGGTGTTACCTGGGGGAGGGGCCTAGTGGGGGGTGTTACCTGGGGGAGGGGCCTAGTGGGGGTGTTACCTGGGGGAGGGGCCTAGTGGGCGGTGTTACCTGGGGGAGGGGCCTAGTGGGAGGTGTTACCTGGGGGAGGGGAGGGGCCTAGTGGGGGGTGTTACCTCGGGGAGGAGCCTAGTGGGGGGTGTTACCTGGGGGAGGGGAGGGGCCTAGTGGGGGGTGTTACCTCAGGGAGGAGCCTAGTGGGGGGTGTTACCTGGAGGATGGGAGGGGCCTAGTGGGGGGTGTTACCTGGGGAACCCTGAGCGTACGTGCAGGCCGTCCACGTTCTGGCTGACCAGGTATTTAAGGTAGCCGGCCCGCTGCAGGCCCAGCAGAGCCAGGTGGGTCAGGCTGGGCCGGGCATCCTCGAACGTGGTGTCGAAGCGGGGCGACTCGCCCTTCTCCTCCATGGTCCACACGCCCTTGGGACCCCTGGCAAACAAGAGAGACGACAGCTAATGAGGTTGAGAGGTAGGGACGCACGCACACACACAACCCCCCTAGCTAAGGTCTTCATCAGGGCTAAAGGACACTCCGCAGTATCACATCCGCTAATAAACACCAGAGACAGACACACAAACGTTTCATTGGAGAACGTTTAGCGGGGAGCTCGAGGGACAGGAAGAAGCGGGGGAAGTTAATCGAGGATAAACAAAACACACGTCGAATCAAACTTTAAAAGGAAATTGTTTGGTTTCCTACTTGCCGAAACGACACGGCTGTTACGTGGGGCAGCGCGTGATGATGAGTCAGCGAGACCATGGAGGCGTGAGACGCGTGTATATATATACATGGGAGACGCGAGGCGAGACATCCCGTCAATCACCAACGACCGGTTCAAAGGCCGGTTCTCCCCGACAGCAGACGTCGGTGGAACGTCAGTAGTCGCGCGCACTTATCTCTCTGATATACAGGCTCCGGGTGAACATGAAAGCCTGCGATGTCTGCAAATTAGATTTAGGGATGGGGGGGGGGGGGGGGGGAACATGTTATTTTGACAACGCGTGGGCCGTTCAAGGCCAAATCTCCCTGACAGCCGTTCCTTTGTGTGTAGCGCGTGTGAGTGTGTGTGTGTGAGTGTGTGGGTGTGCGCGGTCGATTCGGTAGGCTTTATCTTCGTGACAGACCGTTGATTAAATATGAATGTGACGCCCTCTGGAGGGCTGAGGCTCATTAAACAGGGCGAGCGAACGATGACGCAAGCGAGAGAGAGAGAGAGAGAGAGAGAGAGAGAGAGAGAGAGAGAGAGAGAAAAACTGAAGCGGCGGACACAGGCAGAGGGAATGTGACAGATATGGAGACGGACAGAGAGAAGGAATAAAGAAAGGGTGCAAAAGGGTAGTGCGGACAGCTGAGAAGATCGGCGCGATGCGAGCTTCCCTCCGTCCGCGACACCGACGAGGACCGATGTGTCAGAATCAGAAAGGCCCTCAGGAGTATTAGGGACCCCAGCCACCCCTAATCAGAAACTGTTCGAGCTATTGCCGCCGGGGAAATTGTATCAGGCCTCGGGGCTATAACCCAGAGGTGGTCAAACAGCTGTTTCCCCCAAGCAATCAGGCTCCTGGGGAAATACACTGATAGAATACAAAAGACTGCCACCCCCCAAACCAACACTACGCACACTACAAAAATGAACAGAGTATATCATTATGAACTACTTGCACACTAATGGATTACTTGTATACCACTGGACTACTTACCTACCGTACTGTATTATATTGTATTTCATCATCATACTTTTGTTGGATCTAGGTGGGGTTTTCTAAAAACATATATGCTTATGTCACTCACACACACACCTACCCACACACACACACAGACACACACACACACACACACATTCTGCTTCTTCCAGGTCAGCATGATCTTCACGGTTAGCAGTGATGCCACAAATAGACAGATTTGGGGTTGTTATCTTAAGTCCTTGGGGGGTGATAAGCGCCAGGGATGGTGAGCTCATTCACAACGTAACATCTGAGATAACATGAAAAGTATTTAAATCTGTCTGTATTTCATAATGATGTGGAATGCTGGACGCTGCTGAAGAAGCTATGATGTTAATAAATCATATAGTACTCATTCTGACCCGTGTTGAAGTTCTATTCCTTGTCAAATCGTGTCTGCTGCACACCTAATCTATCCTGAGATGACACAACGCATTTAAGATCACCAATCCTCTATAGATTGATCCATTACATAATTTTACCGACAAGAAGATTCTTCACTTTGCACAGCTTTTTTGCACTAAAGAAGCCACTAAAACCATCACTTTATCACTGTAGGATTAGCCTACTTATTTTACTCAGTGGCGTTTTTTACATTATGTGCAGGTGGGGCAAGATGCTCGTTACATCTGAACATTGTGTCAACATGGATTTTACATTTAATACACAAAATGTATTTAGTGGTGAAATTGGTGTGTATAAGTATAATAAACTTGACTCACAATCCTTATACAGTAGTGATGTTTTGGAGTAGTTTCTCTAGTGTGTGTGTTTGTGTGTGTGTGTGTGTGTGTGTGTGTGTGTGTGTGTGGTGTGTGTGTTCTCGCGCTGCGGACTGCGCTCCCTGTCCTATCTCTCTGCTGTGGGGCGGTGGAGCACTCTGTCCCATGGTTGCTAGAATAAACGCCTTAAGAGTGTTTGTTCAGCATTGAAAGTGATGACAGAACTTTTTGTAAACAATTTAATTTGTCAAATAACTAACCTGTCAAAAAATACGATTTAGAAGCAATCATAATCGCGCGTCACATGACCGCCTCTCCTCAGAAGAATAGTGTTGGCCATACATACCGGTAGTCTCATTTGTCCCGACATAGTGACATTACGAACCAAAAGTATTTTTAGCGCTGTTTTTATTTACTTCTTTTAAGCCCATTTTTCAGCACTGCTTGTGGAAAGTGTTTGAGCAGGTTAGCGGAAAGGCTAGGGCTTTGGCTATGCTGTCAGGATTGTGTCATATCTCACACACACGTAAATAAGGCCCACCTTTCCCCAGCCGCTGTCACAAATTCATCATTTGAAATTGGTGGCTCCGTCAAAGCCCTACAATGTGATTTTCAATCCCACAGTAAAACCCCAAACATTTGGGGACTGTTTAACAGTATAAAAAATTGGAAACCGCCCAACCCTATTAGCAACAGGTGGCGAAAAAATATTAAACGCTAAAGACTTGGCCTGACGTGACAGGAAAAAAAATAATCACAAAGCAATTCAGTTGATCTACTGTAGGTGTGTCGCTAATGCGAGCTAGCTAACAATGAATCGTGGCGATTTATGACATTGAGTTTGGAAGAGAAGTTGGAGATAATACGTTTAGGGCCACACAGACCAGAAGACTTGGTCCAGCTTCAGGCTGGGGATGAAGTGAACGTTGAAACACGAATGGTTTGACAAAAAGAGATGGCTAACTGCTAGCACCTCGCTAACTGCTAGTGCTGTTCTGTTTCCCATGATGCTTTTTGATGGAGACTCTGTTTGGGCATCGGCTGGTTTCAAGAGGATTAAGACATTCGCAACAAACACAATGGGACAACAGCGACTGAACAAACGCCCTTGCCATGCTTTCTGTTGAAGATCCGTTGATCCAGGGACAGATGGATTTCAACAGTAAAGTCATTGAGAGATTTGCTTACGCAAAGAACCACTGCGCTACCTTCCTATTCAAGTGAGGTATGTTTGGACATGGATGACAAATGGATGAAAAAATGGATGACAAATGGCCATTCACCGTACACTATATTGATTCTGTTTTATAGTAATTTTAAACGTGTTACTGGCTGTGATATAAAGTGGAGGATTACGGTTAAGCGTAGAACTAATGCCCCTAGACCAGGGGTCCCCAAACTTTTTTCTGTGAGGGCCACATCATTTTTCCTTTCTGTGATGGGGGGCCTGGGTCGGTCTCTAACATAAAATAATATGGAACGGAGTGGAATGGAGGCGGTTGCGCAAAGCAATTGCGCGCAGGAGAGCACTGGTGGATGCAAACAAAGTCTAAACAGTTGAATTTGGATGGAATGTATACCTATAGTGATATGTCAATGAAATATAATCAGTTTTACAGTCTGATACTAGAGGGAGGACCCTCATCATACACGGGGGGACCCATGAAGCAGGGCTGTCTGGGGGTCCTTAAACGAGCATCAAACACTTAATTTCTTGCATTCTGGTGAATTTAGATGCAATTTGTGCCCTTTCTGCATCAATTTATGGTGGACATGTCATTATTTATGTAAAGGAAAACACAATATTCAGGCACCAGATGACCATTCAAAATGTAATGTAATATAATGCAATATAAGGCTCTCAGGCATTCTGTACTTTCAAATATGTATTCTCCTTGAGCAGTCAACATCAACTATCAGCTATTTCACTAGCAAAAACGAAAGCTAACTTATTTGCGAAACAGCGCCCCCGCCACCACGTCGGTGCAATGCCGCAATTGCAGTTAGAAACGACAGAAATCCACCGAGTGCAGCGCTTGTAGAAAATACGACCGTCAGAGTTTTGTTGAGAGCTGGAGGCAGCCGCCTCATAATTCTCTATGCAGGAAAAACCCTGCTTGACACAGATCATGAACATATCGGTAAAATTATTTCGTTTTCTCCTGCAGCTGGGCATCTACATTATCTAATCCCCCATTGTTTCAATTCATCTGGTGCCTACTTGCTGACAGACACACCGCGGGACACACCTCCTCCGCGATCACATTCATACATTTATTGACAAACTTCTTTGCATTTAACAATAATAATCACTTGTGCACTGTTGGTTAAATCCCCTGCATTCTGAATCAACTTTTCTCTTTACCAACCGTTTTTCATCTCTCTGAATGTTCGTTCTAGCTCGCGTGCACCTGCTACAGATCCGTGCCCGTTCACTATGGAACGTTACGTTGAATGTACCGCATTCTGTGGGCGGGTGAAATGAACTAATAATGTTATTAATGAAAATAGTTTATAACTAAGGGAAATTTTTATTTGAAAGCCAACCTTTAATATCAAATACAGATATGATATGATTAAAACATATTTAAAGTTTAATTTTCAAAATATGTTTCTGGCATTGTTGAGAGTGTGCGGGGGCGACGTTGTTCAAAGGGCCGGTCCAAGTGTGGGGGCGGGCCGTGTCCGGCCCGCGGGCCGTAGTTTGGGGACCCCTGCCCTAGACCTTTGATGGGCACACTTGTTACTTGTCGCTTTCAGAACCATGGACAGGGCTCAGGCTTTGTATTGATATAGCTCTGTTAATTAGCCTAGCCTAAATGTTAACGTGGCTTTTGGAGTGTGTTATAGCCTCTGCTCTGACCGTGATTATTTGACATTTACAACATGATCAAAACTTGATCAAACTTTCCTACAAGTTAAGTGCCGCATGCCTTGCCATGCAGCATGCAAGTTATTGAAGACACATTTAATCAGTACAGTAATCTAGCTCAGGCCAGGGGCCATTGGCAGTCTCAGTGGCACTGAGACAGACACGTGTTTGTCTCATCTTTGATGCAGTATAGGCAACATCAATGCTGAGCGCTGAAGCGTATGAAGTGAAATCAGTTTCCAAATCTTTCTGTTTCCTGGCACTAACAGCATATGCCTCCGGAGACAGGTACCTTTATTTTTTTTTGTAATGGTGACAGGACACAAAACTGCCCCTCCAGAAATGCCATGCTAAAAAATGCCTTTGATTTGACTTATTTACTATGATTTCATATCTGAATTCTGCAATGCCAATGCTGAGGAACCAGAGCCAAAGAATTTGACTCGTGTGTTATCAGTGCTTTCCTGAAAGAGCTCTATCGCCCTCCGTTGTTGACACGGTGGTACTGCAGCTCAGCAGAGCAGGATTGTGTTGCGTTACTTTGCTGAGATGTCTGTTGCACTCACCTAACCTTATTCTACATATTGGAATGTCAGGTTCGGTTCAGTATTCAATGAAGATGAGGAGGGGGAAGCTTCCTTCGTGTGGTTCGGATTCTATCTCACCTGAAGTCTGGTATGCCTGCAGAGGTACTGATGCCTGCTCCCGAGTGGACCACAAAGTACTGAGACTCCTTCACCATCTGAGCCAGAGCCTCCACCTTCTCCCTCAACTCCTCTGGGCTGTTGAACGTCTGGCAGAGAGGGGAGAGAGAGGGGGGAGAGAGGGGAGAGAGGGGGGAGAGAGAGGGGAGAGGGGGGAGAGGGGAGAGAGGGGGGAGAGAGAGGGGAGAGAGGGGAGAGAGAGGGGAGAGAGGGGGGAGAGAGGGGGGAGAGAGGGGAGAGAGAGGGGAGAGAGAGGGGAGAGAGAGGGGGGAGAGAGGGGAGAGATGGGAGAGAAGAGAGAGAGGGGAGAGAGAGGGGGGAGAGAGAGGGGAGGGAGGGCAGAGAGGGGGGAGAGAGGGCAGAGAGGGGGGAGAGGGAAGAGGGGAGAGAGGGGAGAGAGAGGGAGAGAGAGAGGGGAGAGAGAGGAGAGAGAGGGGAGAGAGGAGGGAGAGAGGGGAGAGGGGGGAGAGAGGAGGGAGAGAGGGGAGAGAGGGGGGAGAGGGGAGAGGGGGGAGAGAGGGGAGAGAGGGGAGAGGGGGGAGAGAGGGGGGAGAGAGAGGAGAGAGAGGGGAGAGAGGGGAGAGAGAGGGGAGAGAGGAGGGAGAGAGGGGAGAGAGAGGGGGGAGAGGGGAGGGCAGGAGATGAGAGGGTGGGACGGGAGAAGGCAGGGAGTGGACATTATGAAAGGCCCATCATATTAGGAAAAACAATACCAGCCTGCCAATGACTGTCTGTGCTAACCCTGTTATGTCTCATGGCTCCTTGGCCAGCCTCCATATGTTGTCTAGTTGGATATCATCACCAACAGATAGTGAGCTTAGAATGATACGGTTCTATCTCCGTTTAGAATGAGAAGGTTCTATCTCCGTTTAGAATGAGAAGGTTCTATCTCCGTTTAGGGCAGTTCAGAGATATTGAGCGTCAAAGTTTTTACATTCCATTATGTTTTGTGAGATGGAACCTTTGTATTTTATGAATTACTCTCAAAAATGTCAACGTTTAAAAAAAATAACACCACACAGGCATTAATAAACACCTAATGGATCAGATTATGTAAAAAAAACTCAATTTTGACAAAAATGGAGATAGAACCTTATAATTCTAACGTCACGCAGTGTCCATGGAGATAACTATTGTTGTTGTTAGCTAGCATTAAGCTAATCACGTTAGCAGAGTTCCTACCTCGGGGAGCCCGCAGACACCTTTGTCTGCATAGGGAGAGAGTCCAGCGGCGTAGTTTACTGACATGACTGGGTTTTTAATAACCAATGTAAACAGAATTAATCTAAATTGTTCTCTAAAGCCCTCTGGTTTCAGATGGAGTTGAGCCGCTGGTGTCTTTCATTCATATCCGCTTGTTCCTGGTCCCATGCTGTTTACGTCATCTACACGCGACTTGGTGGAATTCAACCAAACACGCAGTGCGGGAAATCTCTCGTGAACAGCCATTTGCTGCGATCACATTCAGTGTAGCGCAGAGATCTGTGCCACTAGAATCTGAATTACTGACTTAGTCAGTAATTCAGATTCAGATTCTAGTGGCACAGATCTCTGCCCATAAGCATAGCCCTCCTTGGTATAGTGTAGGTTTAAAGTCGTAGTACTTGAAAGCAGGCCTATTGGGAAGAAACAGAACTCTTCTTTCAATAAAGATCTTTATTTTTTCCATTTTAAATAGGCCAAAAAACCATAAAAAATACATACAGGTAAATAAAATGAAAAAGGTGATCGTCCATACAGCCACATGTGCATATCAGTAATGTTGAAACTGTAAACCATCTTTGAAGCCCACCAAGACTATACTACTCACTATCTTAAATGTATCAATGTATTTCTCATCTTTAAATATCCTGAGAGTTTAAGTTAAATTAAGTCCCAATTTTAATAAATGAAACATCCAATATTGCTGATACAAAATAAACACACACACACCCCCATACACACTTGCCTAGATAGTCATCATTAGCACCCTCCCACCCTCATCCAGCACACACAAAAATAAATAAGTAAGAACCAAATTGCGATGGCCATTTTCTTTTTCCTTCTCGGGAGGCTCTCTGACTGAAACTGCCACGACAACATAGTTCAACACAGATACACTCTTTCTACAAAAGACCCCACTGCCCATCAAACCCCACTAACCCCATAACAAACATAGACCATTCAAAAATAATTCGGGGAACAAAGAATCACAGGCAGAACTTCGAATCAAAGAAGTCGAATAAAACAGCGAAAAAGCTTGCAAGAGAGCAAAATTGTGAAGCTAAACAACCAATACAACATTTCCCTCGTTGGGGTTCCATCAGGCTTCACAGTGGAGGACCGTGAGGGGTCATCATCACCGAAGAGAGTCTGTCCAGACAACATGATCGCGAGCCCCTTTGAGTCACGCACACTCCACTCTCAAACCACGGAACACAACACATCAGAACCAGGCAGTTTATCGCCAGACCAGAAGACCAAAGCGTGACACGCAGCTGAAAAGTTCTCACTGGGGTTTGACCCGAACGCCTCGAGTTCACCGCAATGTCTTCTAGATGCAAATCACTGGCGTTTTTCCATGATTAAATCAAGTCTTTTTCTTTTTTTTCTCTTTTCTTCTTAGATCGAGCCAGAATGATGAGAGCAACACAGTGTCTATAAGGGGGAGGGGGGGCGGGAACGCTTCCAAGATGTCATGACATGCAGAATCACCACGTCTTGCCGAAGATTCGATTCCCTCCTTCAAAAATGGGAGGGAGGGAGGAGAGAGAGAAAGTGAGGCAGAGCCTCCATGTTGGAGATGTAAGCGTAGCGGGTTAGCTCAATGGTGCAGCATCACTCACACACAACATCAGGTGAAGTCCTCTGTCTCCTGTTTCAGTCAATGGGAACCTGGTTACGACAGGTGAAGAGACCCAATTACAGGCAGAGAACTGAGAAAGGAAATTGAAAAAAATATAATAATACAAGACCGGAGACTTCATAGGCATGATTCGGTAACCGGTCCAAAAACTGCACCTCTGCCCAGTTAGGATAGAACCTAGCATGTTGAAAACCCAGAGAAAACAGAAGGAGAAGAGCAGGAATACGGTGCGATGGCCAAGTGATACTAAAGTCTCTCCCTTTGTTTTCCCTTTTTTTTGGGGGGGGGGGGGAATAACCAGGTGCAAATTTGTTGAAACTGGAGTAAAAGCTTACCAGGCCCTTACCTAAAGTGTGCTTGTATTCTGGTAGGAAAAAACTAAAACAAAACAAAAATTAGGCAGATAGAAAAAAAAGAGAGAGAGAGGTTTGTTTTTAAATTCTTTCTGCGTCCGAGTCCTGTCAGGCCCCCCCCCCCCCCTCTGGCTCCCTCCTGACAAGGAAAAAAAGAGGGCGTGAGTGGCATGCGTCAGTCCGGCTGCGGTGGTCCTGGAGGTCCGGACCATGTCA
Organism: Nansenia antarctica; assembly: GCF_963989245.1. Taxonomy (NCBI): domain Eukaryota; kingdom Metazoa; phylum Chordata; class Actinopteri; order Argentiniformes; family Microstomatidae; genus Nansenia; species Nansenia antarctica. The sequence continues at coordinate 7,391,535 of NC_137686.1, read as the reverse complement.
CGACTCCTCCGTGCCGGAGTCGTCCTCGGCGTAGCAGCAGTCGTCGCCGTCCTCGTCCTCCAGGTCCTCGTCGTCGTAGTAGTCGTCGTAGAAGAGGTCCGAGCCCTCGTCCGGGGGCGGGGCGCGCGTGCGGATGCAGTACTCGGCCAGGGTGGTGGGGACCTTCACGCCGTCGCGCTCCGCCTCCGCCTTGGTGGCCAACACCTGCTTCCTGTTAGAGAGGGAGAGAGAGAGGGTGGAAGGGAGAGAGAGAGTGAGAGAGAAAGGGGGAAAGAGAGGGAGAACGAGAGAGAGTGGGTGATTAAAAAGGTCATCCAAGTCTAGTTATTTTCTGTGTGCGTGTGTGCATGTGTGTGTGTGCGTGCCAGCCTGCCTACCTGATGATCTCAGCGTACTCCCTGTCCTTGCCCTTGCTGTCCCTCCACTTGCGGTACATGACCGAGGCATCCACGTTGGCGGGGGAGAAGGTGTTGGGCTCGTTGAGCAGAGAGATCACGCTCAGCAGGATGGTCCTACACATGGCCACATCAACAACAACATCAGAAGACCGTCAAAGCATTCACATAAAAAAAAACTTTATAAGCAGCAGCTGTATCAACTATGTCGTAACATAAATAGGACTGGACGTAGACACAAGGAGACCGATCCGGAACATGTGTTCCCTTCCAGGAAAACCCTGGAAAGGTTCCACTAAAACAACCAGGACCGGTGTCATTTGATCGGGGAAGGAGGGAGCAGGTAATGCCAGACAGAGAGGAAAAACAAGAAAGAGGAGGGGGGGGGGGGAAATAAACTGTGGACAGAGTGAGAGAGAAGGGGGAGGGGAGAGAGGGACAGAGAGATGTAGAAAAGAGTATTTGACGTTGTCGGTCAATGGGAGAAACTGAGGGGGCACAGAGAGAAAGGGGGGAGGAGAGGGGGACAGAAAGATGATGAAAGAGTCATCGGTCAATGGGAGAAACTGAAGAGGGACAGAGAGAAAGGGGGGAGGAGAGAGGGACAGAGTGAAAGGGGGGAGGAGAGAGGGACAGAGTGAAAGGGGGGAGGAGAGAGGGACAGAGAGATGATGAAAGAGTATTTTACGTCATCGGTCAATGGGAGAATCTGAGGAGGGACAGAGAGACAGATGGAGATGGGATGTGTCCCTGATGTACTGGGGAGTCGGTAAAGGGAAGCAAATGGAGGCATAGAGCGACAGAGAGAAGCGGGGGGGACGGGACATACCTGACGTTCTGGGTAGGGTTCCATCTCTCGGAAGGCAGCTCCCCACTCTGGGGGTCATCGACAGGGGGGTGCAGTATGGAGATACACACATCCCCGTTCTAACAAAGGAGAGAGGGGCTTGCAATCACAATCGTGTGCGACACAACACGAAAGGTATCACTCAGATTTGAGCCTAGATGAGTCAATAGTTTGCAGTGTCACTGCAGTAAAGTAGTCCATTTACCTCATAGATGTTGGGGTGCCACATCTTGGTGAGGAAGCGGAAGGCAGGTGGCGAGTATGGGTAGTCGATAGGAAACTTGATCCTAGCCTGGGGAACAGAGAGATAAGACAACAATCAGCAACTGGTCTGAAGCTCTTTGCAAGCCTCTGCCCCTGACCTAGTTGGATGATAATCTCATGTTGCGACTTGATCAAAACATGACCAGCTTCCTTATCAAAGCGCTACTTGATAGACATACAGGGCAGATAGACAAGAGTTGCAGTTCTTACCACTCAGGACAGGCCAGGGCCTACTGGAGAACGAAGCGTGTCCTAGGCTAGGGTGCGTTCGTAAACACGCTCTGGACATCTGATCAGCACTCACGGAACGCCTCTTGGGCCAATCAAATGACGTGGTCCCTGTGTGCGACGTTGAACCCAAGTGTGCGCTCCGGCGCTACGTTCGAATTTACGAACGTACCCCCCCCCCCCCCCCCCTAGCAAATCAATCACGTTGACCCACACACTTACCCACGACTTACCTTGAAATACCCCCCTTCGTAATGTGTGTTGGGGGGTCCGAAAATGGCCACTTCCCAGTTGTACAGATCCGCCTCGTCCACCAGGGTGATCCTGAAGCCCTCCACGGGCTCCTCCTGCAGGGACTTCATCTCCAGCATCAGAGCCTTCTGAGAGGAGGCGACGTGGGCCGGGCCGGGCTGGGCCATGGCGGCGGTTCTGGTGGTTAGATGGACCAGCTAAACTGATCTGATATGATGTACTCACACGAGCAGGTCTGGCAGAGAGAGAGAGGCCTGGTTGTTTACTAAGCTCAGCGAGGCTAGGCTCAGCCAGCTGATCTGAACCCGTTGTGTTTCTGTCTTTCTTTGTTTTGTTGTTCAGCACAATGACGAGCCTCTCACCCCCTGGTCTGTCTTCTGCTACGCACACAACACAAATATGTGAAGATATGGAATCCTACAATACCTCTCAGATGTGTCTGTCAGGACCAGTTTGACACGTTTAAGGGGACAAACTGCCAGTGAATCGTCGTGTTTGTGGTTAGCGGTGGTTAGCGAGGCTAGCCCTGGATGTAACATATATCCGCACACACACTAAGCTCGGAACAGAGACACCCAAAGTATTCAATACATGTAACTTCACTAAGCGACGCGTAGAATGAGAGTATATATGTTTATAATTCTATAACGAGTCAGTTAAATTAGAGAAATTAGGAAATAAACCCGGAGTGCGAGTCCCTACAGCTGCTGGCCACTGGCGGATTTCAGAGTGTTGAGACACAGACAGTCTACGGGTGCGTTCGTGCATTCGCTCTGGAAATCTGATCAGCACTCACGGAATGCCTCTCGTCCAATCAAATCGCTCGGTCCCTTTGTGACGTCGTACCCAGCGTGCGCTCCGGCGCTGTCAGAGCGGATTTGACGAACGCACGCCAACTGTACTCTCAGAACTAGTCAATAGACTGCATTGCTCCCTGGGTAGTGAAGTTCTAGCAGACAGTCTACGGGTGCGTTCGTACATTCGCTCTGGACATCTGATCAGCACTCGCGGAACGCCTCTCGTCCAATCAAATCGCTCGGTCCCTTTGTGACGTCGAACCCAGTGTGCGCTCCGGCGCTCTCGGAGCGGATTTGACGAACGCACGGCCAACTTGTACTCTCAAAAACAGTCAATAGACTGCAGTGCTCCCTGGGTAGTGGAGTTCTCATCGGAACATCAAACGTGTCATTCTGATATCAACTCGTGAAATGTCTCGCTCAACTCCTGATAGATACTGTGAATATATCACTGTTATGAATTCCAATAGAGGGTGGTGTTGCTGGAGTGACTTGGTCTATCTAAGTTAGTTAGAGTTAGTTTGGAGAAGAACTACAGCGGGATGTTTGGAGTAGAGCCAAGGATGTGACGTCACCATCAACGTTAACCTTTGTTTGTGTTGTTGGAAAGTACCTCCAGCGTACATTTAGAAGTCAAAAAAATACACGAAAACTCGAATTGATTAATCTAATAGCTATGTAACTAATTACACATATCATTTATTTAAGGTCAACGATATCCCACAGCTGTATAATAACTATGTGCCCCCTGCCGAGCGTATTCAGTGTGACGTTAAAAAGCTGCGTCGAGACTCGTGGCAGGACCCAGATCTTGCTGACCTGTTATGTGCCTGAGTAATAAAGCATAAGAACAGAATTAATATACCATTCACAATGAGGAGGAGAGCTTCCGTGATATCGACGTCATTGCGGCTGTTTTACATTTCATACACGCTTAACTAAATAATTCAACAGACCATGGTTGTGAGTGAGCTGCCCCAAAAATCAACATATTTCCGAGGTACTATTTACGCGACTAGACTAGAGATCGGACCCTCGCGGCCAGGGGGGAGAGAAGGGAGTTTGACGATGGCTTCGAAAGAGAGTCGCCGGTCCCGTTCTGGCTCTCGCAGTCGTAACCGGGACAGAAACACACAGAGTTCACATGTGAGTAGAACCCCCCGATCCCCCCGATCCCCCGATGAGAAGAGAGGCCGGAGTGGATCGGTGGATCGGAACAGACCTCGCCGGAGAGACCCCGATCCTGGGTCACGAAGCGGATCGGAAGACGACAGGAAACGGGCCGGACCCCCCCGCCAGAAGAGCAAATCAACAGACCGATCCGGGTATGTATTATTATAGTTCTGATCAGATCGCACATTTATTACCACCGATGTACCGATATTGACGAGTTACACTGTCTTCAAGACACAGAAAATATGGCTCTTATGCTCCATGTCTTAAGTGAGTGCAATGTGCATGTCTTCAGGTTCGGTCTTAAGACGACTTAAGACATCTTGACAGACAACTTATTTTGGTTAATTAAGACATCTTAAGACATCTCAAGACAAGGTGATGGCTGGGTATGTAGTTACGAGAACGTGGCTGCATGGCCTCATCAGTACACTGCTCCAATAATCCCCTCTGCCATGGAACTTCTGGTATCAAGTAGTTTGAACACATGCAATAGTTTTAATTGATATTAAAGAGAAATACTTAACAACTACTAAACAAAATGTCTCGTTCCTCAGTTCCGAATCGGATGATCCAAAACAGGGGAAGAAGAAAAAGGAAAAGAAGAGAGGGAGAGAAGACAAAGGGAAGAGGAGGAAGGGCAGGAGTCCGTCTCAGTCCGACTCGGGATCCGACGTGGACCAGAGGCGAGTGAGGGATGGAGGGAGCAGTGACAGAGAGAGGAGGATGCGGAAGAGCGTCGACAGAGAGAGCAGAGGCCCCAGCAGAGAGAGAGGGGAGAGACAGAGGAGGGAGAGAGAGGGGGGGGAGAGGAAGAGGAGCCTAGACAGGGAGACGAGCCGGGACCGAGGCCGGAGGAGCGAAGACAGAGAACGAGGAGGAGGAGGAGGGGAAGACAGAGAACGAGGAGGAGGAGGAGGAGGGGGAGACAGAGGAGGAGGAGGAGGAGGGGGAGACAGAGAACGAGGAGGAGGAGGAGGAGGAGGGGGAGACAGAGAACGAGGAGGAGGAGGAGGAGGAGGAGGGGGAGACAGAGAACGAGGAGGAGGAGGAGGAGGGGGAGACAGAGAACAAGGAGGGGGAGACAGAGAACAAGGAGGGGGGGGGAGGAGGAGCGAAGACAGAGAGCGAGGAGGAGGGGGGGGGAGGATGAGCGAAGACAGAGAGCGAGGAGGAGGGGGGGGGAGGATGAGCGTAGACAGAGAGCGAGGGAGAAGAGAGAGAGGGGGGGAACCCAGGGAGAGGAAGAGGCATCGCTCGGGCTCCTCCGTGTCCTCCGTGAGCTCTGACGAGGGCGGGGGCGGGGCCAGGCCCGGGGGGGCCAGGCCCACGGCCAGGGACCAGAAGAAGAAGCAGAGGGACATGCTGAAGGCCCTGGAGACGCCCGAGGAGAAGAGGGCCCGGCGGCTGGCCAAGAAGGAGGCCAAGGAGAGGAAGAAGAGGGAGAAGATGGGGTGGAGCGAGGAGTACATGGGCTACACCAACGCTGACAACCCCTTCGGAGACAACAACCTCCTGGGAACGTTCAAGTGGCAGAAGGTAAGAGAGGGGAGATGAGAGAGAAGAGAGAGAGAGAGAGAGAGAAGAGATGAGAGAGAGAGAGAGAGAGAGAAGCAAGGCATCACATTCTTTGACTGTATAGGATGTGCATGCTTTTTTTTTTACAGCCCAGCACTTTTTCAATTAACCCATTTAGACCTCAAACGCCCGCTAAAGACGCCGTCTAAAACCGAAGGCGTCGTTGTAAACTACCTCCTAAAACCTGTAAACTACCTCCTAAAACCTTTTTCCAGAAAAACTTGACAGAACTGTCAAGGTTCACTAAAACCTTGATTTCTCAGCCTCTGTAGCAGATAGAAACATGAAACAACAAAAACATTTGAGAACTTAGACCTTTGGCTTTTATCGGGACTTACTTGCCTTGGCCCTAATGTTCATGAACGCACCTGATTCAACTCGGCCTGCCGAAGGTCCTGTCTCGACGTCGCGTCATCTCTGTATTAAGAGCAGTAGAAGTGTGCCAGGGGTCCCACGGGGCCTTGAAATCCTTGAAAGTTTGTGAATTTGAGAAAAAGAAATCAAGGTCTTAAAAGTTTTTGAAAATAGACATGGGTCATTGAAAGTGCTTGAATTCCCCTCTCTCTCTCTCTCTCTCTCTCTAAAATCTCTCTACTTAGCTCGTCAACTAGTAAACAAGTCTCTGTATTGCTTAACTTTACACATATTTCACAATATATTGTTTTGCTGTGCTGTGGTAGAGAAGGCAAGAGACCATCTAGTGTTCACACATTCAAGCCTCTCTTTAATTGTTGTCTGTGAGCGGATAGTTCCTCTTATATAAATTCTCATCTAGGTCTGTCTCAAACTATGCCGTGTTGGGTCCTTGAATTTGAGGGAATTGAGTCTTGAAAGTCCTTGAAAGGTGCTTGAATCTGATGTTTCAGAAGGTGTGGGAACCCTGTAAGAGTATAAGTGTGCGTTTGTTTTTTGCAGCCACACACTGAATAATGTTGTTGTTGTTGTTGTTGTGGTGGTGCTGCTCAGGCTCTGGATAAGAAGGGGATTGGTCACCTGGGAGAGAAGGACCTGAAGGACAGGAACAAACACATCCAGGAAGAGAACCGCCGAGAGCTGCAGAAGGTGTGTGTGTGTGTGTGTGTGTGTGTGTGCGCGAGCGCGCTGTGTGATCGTGTGTTACGAAGGTCCGGCATCTGCGTTTAGAGAGTGAAACGGAGAAGAAGAGAGATAAAGAACGGTGTGTGTGTGTGTGTGTGTGTGTGCAGGTGAAGCAGCTGCGTCTGGAGAGGGAGCGGGAGAAGGCGATGAGGGAGACGGAGCTGGAGATGCTGCAGAGGGAGAAGGAGGCGGAGCACTTCAAGACGTGGGCGGAGCAAGAGGACAACTTCCACCTGCACCAGGCCAAGCTCAGGTGTGTGTGTGTGTGTGTGTCCTCCAATACTGTCCCCCCGGCAGCCTCACCCCTCAGCACCCCGGTACACACAGTTCCGTATTCACGAACTCAAACCCTGCGTGTGTGTGTGTGTGTGTCTCTCTCTGCAGGTCCAAGATCCGCATCCGTGACGGCCGGGCCAAGCCCATCGACCTGCTGGCCAAGTACATCAGCGCCGAGGACGACGACCTGGCGGTGGAGATGCACGAGCCCTACACCTTCCTCAACGGGCTCACCGCCACCGACATGGACGATCTGCTGGAGGACATCAAGGTAGGGGGGGGAGAGACAGAAAGAAAGAGAAGAGAGAGAGACAGAAATAAAGTGCGCGTGTGTGTGCATGCGCGTGTGCGTGCGACCCTGTGCCATGTGTGCGTGTGTGTGTGTGTGTGTGTGCGTGACCCTATGCTGTATGTGTGTGTGTGTGTGTGTGTGTGTGTGCGTGACCCTATGCTGTGTGTGTGTGTGTGTGCGTGACCCTATGCTGTGTGTGTGTGTGTGTGTGCGTGCGAGTGCGTGACCCTATGCCGTGTGCGTGTGTGACCCTGTGCCGTGTGTGTGTGTGTGTGTGTGTGACCCTGTGCCGTGTGTGTGTGTGTGTGTGTGTGTGTGTGACTGTGACCCTGTGCCGTGTGTGTGACCCTGTGCTGTGTGTGTGTGTGTGTGCGCGACCCTATGCCGTGTGTGTGTGTGTGTGTGTGTGACTGTGACCCTGTGCCGTGTGTGTGTGTGTGTGTGACTGTGACCCTGTGCCGTGTGTGTGACCCTGTGCTGTGTGTGTGTGTGTGTGTGTGTGTGTGTGTGTGTGTGCGCGACCCTATGCCGTGTGTGTGTGTGTGTGTGTGACTGTGACCCTGTGCCGTGTGTGTGACCCTGTGCCGTGTGTGTGTGTGTGTGTGTGTGTGTGACCCTGTGCTGTGTGTCCAGGTGTACATGGAGCTGGAGCAGGGCAAGAACGTGGACTTCTGGAGAGACATGACCACCATCACCGAGGACGAGATCAGCAAGCTGCGCAAGCTGGAGGCGTCTGAGAAAGGACCCGGTAACTACGGCAACACCGCCCTCTCTCATTGGCTCAGCTCCCATAGCGCCTCCTCTCCAGTATCCCTGTCTCCCACTGGCTGTCCTTCCTCTCCCTCCTCTCCCTCCCTTCCTCTCCCTCCCTTCCTCTCCTCAATATATTGTTTAGCTGTGCTGTGGTAGAGAAGGCAAGTGACCATCTAGTGTTCACACATTCAAGCCTCTCTTTTTAATTGTTGTCTGTGAGCGAATAGTTCCTATTATATAAATTCTCATCTAGATCTGTCTCAAACTATGCCGTGTTGGGTCCTTGAATTTGAGGGAATTTAGTCTTTAAAGTCCTTGACAGGTGCTTGAATTTGATGTTTCAGAAGGTGTGGGAACCCTGCGAAGGGTTGTCCCGTTTCATAAGATTTTCAACCACTAACCCCCTTGTGACTCTTCCGAGGGGGCAAGCCAAAAAAAGCGAGTGGTCCTCGGAAACGAGGGGTATGGGTGAAGAAATGGGACTGGGCCTTCAGACAGCTGGGGACCAACTCCTTCTCTTACCTCCTCATCGGCATCACTCGGTTTCTCCTGCGGTTGCAGTGTTTCCTCCAGGATTTTTCACATTAGTGGCGGAGTGGTCATTTTCCGTGCGCAGAGTGTGCGCGATTTTTTTCAGCGTGCTCGCGCATAAAACGCGCACTGGCGCTCAAAACAAAGACGTAATTTCACCAAAAACTAGAGGGTGGCAACAATTATAATTTCTTAAATAGCGGTTAAGTCATTAAAGCCGAGCAGGTGATTTTATATAGAAGGTGATCAAATACCAATATATCCGACAGCTGCAGCGGAACATGCGGAACGCGCATTACACACACACACACACACACACACAGAAAGATCAATACGAAGTAGGCCTACATGAGAGTACACGCACAAAACCGGCTAACGTTACTCATTAACTGTTTACACAAGTAAAATCACAGTGTGACAGTCAGATGGAGCATTCGGTAAACAACAACAGCAAAGTAATGCTATCAGTTGAGTTAAAGAAAACCAACTCTTACCTTTGAGGACACCAACATGAGCCCTGCTTACCCGTACCTCCGCCATTCTGTTCGTGGTGATTTTAGAGGCAATAGATTATTTTTGCCCCGCGCATATTGCTATGAATAGTTCGAAGCTAGGTGCTTGCACGTTAGGTGCGAGAATGCTCGGTTAACCCATTAGCGGGAACATTATTTGTTTCACAAAATAGGCTGATTTAATTGACCATGAACATCAGAGACATACATTACGAATGTTCATTTAAAATACTCTATACTGAGCACTGGTATAAGAACATGAACCAGGGAACAGCAGTAAATGCAATAACCCACAGTCGTCGCTGATCATGTTGCATTTTCGATTAGGATACGTTTACGGGATTAAAGGGACCGGCGACGGGCGAAGAGAGAAATCCAAATGTCCCGCTAAATTCGGACCAATCACAAAACTGTTTTGAAAGCGCGTCGCCTCGCGCCGCGCGCCTGTTGAGAGCGATTCAGTCTCGATTGCAGTGCGAACACAAACGACGAGGTTAATTGCAACATTGTAACATATTGTAACTAACTACGCCCTAAATCGTAACGAAATGTAGGTCTGGAAGCGGCCTAAATCTAGCTTCAATCTGCTTTTTTTTCTGTTCTCCGGTCATAATAACTCGCTGCCTTTCTGCGCAGCCTGAATCAAAGTGGACTGTCTGAATCAATTAGTGGCGGAGGAAATTCATTCGTGGCGGCCCGCCACGAATAAATGCATATAGAGGAAACACTGGGTTGTTTCTGTGTTGTTGACTGACCCCCCCTCTCTGTTGCTAGGCGACCGGCGTGACGGCATCAACACGTCGGTGAGCACGGACGTGCAGATCGTGTTCAAGGGGAAGACGTACAGCCAGCTGCAGGCCCTCAACCTCAACATCGAGACCAAGATCCGGGCGGGGGGCTCCAACCTGGACATCGGCTACTGGGAGAGTCTGATGCAGCAAGTCAGGGTCTACATGTCCAGAGCCAGGTGAGTGGGGGGGGGGGGGGGGAGGAATGAATGAATGAGTGAGTGAGTGTGTGATTGTGTGAATGAGTTAGTGTGTGTGTGTGTGTGTGTGTGTATCTGCAATATCTGCAATAATTGGCAGCCGGCACATATGGAGGAGAAGGTGTTACCTGTACCCTGAGACTCAGACTGAAACACATTGAGCAACCGAGTGTCCTATGCTGATGCAGCTACTAATGTTTGTGTTCAATAATTTTATTGTAAAATGGGAACGCAAATAAAGATACTAAAATGTGTGTGTGTGTGTGTGTGTTAACCCTGTGTGTGTGTGTGTGTGTGTTCTAGGCTGCGGGAGCGTCACCAGGACGTGCTGCGTCAGAAGCTGTTCAAGCTGAAGCAGGAGCAGGGCGTGGAGACGGAGCCGCTGTTCCCCATCAAGGAGGAGGAGGAGCCTGCGTGAGTCTCTCACACACACACACACACACACACACACACACACACACACACACATACCTGAATACACACACACACACACACACACACACACACACACACATACATACCTAAATACACACACACACACACACACACACACACACATAGGGTTAACACACACACACACATAGGGTTAACACACACACACACACACACACACACAGGGTTAACACACACACACACACACACACATACCTGAATACACACACACATACACACATACATACCTAAATACACACACACACACACACATACCTGAATATATACACAAATGTACTTGAATACACACACACACACACACCTGAATACACACACACACACACATAGATACCTGAATGCAGACACACACACACCTGAATACACACACACACACACACACACCTCTGAATACACACACACACACACAGAGCTGCATGTTCACCCTGCTCCTCCTGTCCCTCCCCAGCGCTGCAGAGAAAACCTCCACCCAAGACCCCGGCTCCTCCACCCTCCCCAGCACACACCCCGAGGGGGAGGAGGGCGGGGGAGGGGCCGAGGAGGCGGGTCCCTCCACCTCCGGGGAAGGAGACAAGAAGGACGGAGAGAAGGAGGGAGGGGAGGGGGAGGAGAAGGGGGAGGTGGTGGAGGCGGTGCTGACGGAGGAGGACCTGATCCAGCAGAGCCAGGCGGAGTACGACTCCGGGCGCTACAGCCCCACCCTGCTGCTCCAATCAGAGCTGCCCCTGGAGGCCCACGCCGTCACCCCGGAGGAGGACGCCCAGAAGACCAAACACGCCCGCAGGCAGCTGCACCACACGGGTAGGAGGGGCACAAACACACACACACACACACACACACGCGCGCGCGCACCGAATACATATCTGTCGAGTTCTGTCAAGAGAAATGCGCACACACACTTTCTCTCTCTCTCTCTCTCTCTCTCTCTCTCTCTCTCACACTTTCTCACCAGAGAAAGCTGCTCCTCCCTTCCTCTTCCCCCTTTCTCTCTCTCTCTCTCTATGTCTGTCTCTCTCTCTCTCCCCCCAAATACATATCTATCAAGTAGGGATGCACCGAACATTCGGCCACCGAATGTATTCGGCCGAATATCGCAAAATAAAGCACATTCGGTATTCGGCCGAATGTGTGAAAACACCGAATGTTTACCACCTAATAGTGGGCGTGTTTTGATGACGCAATCAAACAGTGTAAGCATCCCATGCTGCTCAGCGAATGAGACGAGCATTGACTGCATGCTGCTACATCTTATAATTATGACAGCCTTGCCAGTGGCCACTATGTATTATATATATATATATATATATATATATATATATATATATGTGTGTGTGTGTTTACCCACAATCGTTATTACCGACCTCTTCCCTTGTGTGCTATAGCATAGGCTACAATTGACTTCGGAATAAAAGCGGACACGCGCTTTCTCATTTTGGCTGCGTTCGTAAATTCGCCCCGAGAGCGCCGGAGCGCACACTGGGTTCGACGTCATAAAGGGACCAAGTAATTTGATTGGACAAGAGGCCTTCCATGAGTGCTGATCAGATTTCCAAAGCGAATTTACGAACGCACCCTTCCGTTCCACATTGCAGCCTGTACTGTAGCACAGTCACAGTGTAGGCTGACGTCACAATTTCGTCAGTGTTGAAGCAAATGGTTATATATAATATAACTAATGTTAAATATGGTCTTTTACGAAAAGAAGTAGCCTAGTAAAAAGTAGGCTCAAAGCACTTTTATCCCAATGCACTTTTTTGTTGTAGGCCTACAAAGATTTTCTTTCAGCAGCTATTCAGGGAAAACAAAAACATTTAATTTGACTGATTTATTTTATTTATTGTGCTTTGTTGGTATAGACTGATGTCTGCTGGAATGTTCAATAAAAGTTTTTTTTTTCAATCTCAATTTCTTTCTTTGAGAAGCATGAATAAAAAGCTAAATGTATTTAGTTTATGCAATGATACAATTAAAAACTGCCGATACACATTCGGTATTCGGTATTCGGCCAAGTGTTTCCTTAAATTCGGCTTCGGCCTCGGCCAAGAATTTTCATTTCGGTGCATCCCTACTATCAAGTTCTCTCTCCCTCTCCCCCACACACACACACGCACACATACTTACTCTCCCTCTCTCTCTACCCAAATACATATCTGTCGATTTCTCTCGCACTCTCTCTCTCTCTCTCTCTCTCTCTCTCTCTCTCTCTCTCTCTCTCACACACACACACTTTCTCTCTCACATGCACACACACAAACACTCTCTTGGGCACACACACACACACACACACTGTCTCTCTCTTGCGCACACACACACTCTCTCTCTCTTGCGCACACACACACTCACACTCTCTTTCTCTCGTGTCTCTCTTGCACACACACACGCACACACTCACACACATGTGCACACACACACAGTCACACTCATGCTCTCCTTCTCTTGTATCCCTCCCCCCCCCCTCCTCCACCCTCCCCCTCCCCACCCTCCCCCCTCCAGGTGACACCAGCGAGAGCGCAGAGGACGCCTTCGTGCGGCGGGCCAAGCAAGGGATGGGGGGTGACGAGGCCCAGTTCAGCGTGGAGCTCCCCCTGACGGGCAAGATGTACCTGTGGGCCGACAAGTACCGGCCGCGCAAGCCCCGCTTCTTCAACCGGGTCCACACGGGCTTCGAGTGGAACAAGTATAACCAGACCCACTACGACTTCGACAACCCCCCGCCCAAGATCGTCCAGGGCTACAAGTTCAACATCTTCTACCCGGACCTGATCAACAAGCGGTCCACCCCGCAGTACTTCCTGGAGCCCAGTGCCGACAACAAGGACTTCGGGGTCCTGCGGTTCCACGCGGGACCCCCGTATGAGGACATCGCCTTCAAGATCGTCAACCGCGAGTGGGAGTACTCTCACCGCCACGGGTTCCGATGCCAGTTCGCCAACGGGATCTTCCAGCTGTGGTTCCACTTCAAGCGGTACCGCTACAGGAGGTAGAACGTGGTTTAGAAGCGGTGGAACCTATGACGGACCGTTTAACGACAAGCCCCCAACTGTTGGGTTTGTTTTTTTTAGATCCTAGATGTTCCAAGTGCAGGGGCCGTCTCTGGAGGGATGTCTAGTGATGTTGATCTAGTGATGTTGATTCTTAGCTACTGGATCGTACGAGTCATGTTTTCGGTGTTTCCCATACGTAGACGAGGCTAGTCTCATTTGTCCCGCGGACGGACGAAAGTATTCTTTACTGTTCCTGTCTTTTGATTTTTCGCCATAGTCTCACAAAAATGTGGGAAACACCGCTTTCTATGTTGCTACTTCGCCAGACACCCTCCGACCATTCTGTCACAAACAGTCATTTGTAATTTTTTCGTGACCATTCATGTACAAGGTTTTTCAATGTATTGAACCTTCTCCGATTGAACACAATAAAGATGCTTTTCCTATCTGGTCTGTTCTTCTTTTTCAGGGTGTTCGCTGTCTTAGACGTTTCTTTCTGAAGTCTTTTGGAATGCATACTTTTAAGTTGTTTGTCTGGCAACCCAAACAATAGACACATGGGGTCGTTGTCCGATGTAAGATATATTTTATCCACTCTACTTTTCCAGTAATCATCTATATATCTCCAAGTCCGGGGACATATCCTGCATGTCATCCCTCCTGTCTCTTTCACCCATCCTTCCTGTCTAAATCTTCACTGTATCTCTCAATAATAAAATTAAGATATATATATACTGTATATGAGTGGGACTGCCCCACTCCGAAAAAGAAAAAAAAGACGTTTCCTTGTGAATAGACAGACCATAAAGAGATCTTAGTACAGCGGCGTAAGAGACTCATAAAAAGGTCATATGACCGGTTGTATTTACATTTCAGGTTCCAGTGTAATCATGGTCATCACTACGGTTAAATTAGCTATCTTCATTCTGTCAGCAACAACAGCTGTCTTAAGAGTTAAGTCACCTGGACTAGTCACATTCTTGACAAGTCTATTCTCGCCCCCTGAAACCAGCCGAGCCTGTCAGCTTATTGTTTTCACAAACAAAGAGGAGGAGTCAGAAATGTGTCGGGGTAGAAAAGAGTTTTAATAATCACTAATACGATTCACAGTTCTCCTGAGGAAACCTTGGGTTTAGATGGGTTAGAAAGGAGGGGGGTGGGGTGGGTAGTGAGTGAGGTCAGGATCAACTCCTGGCCCCTAGGAAGGATAAAGACATGGCCCGTCATAACTCATAAACACGTTGCGTTACCTGTGTTACATGTTGCAGTGATTAAGGGAAACAACCAAAGTGGTGATTGACTAGAAAAAGAAGAAGGCAATAAAATCATACAAACATTATGAAAAACAAACATATCCATAAAGTATATCCCAGTGTTGAAAAAAAAAAAAAAAAACGCCAAAAGTCCTCGCTATCGAGTTCACATTCGTTTGTGAATAGACACAGCTTATATTTGTTAGAGCGGTCAGACCAGCAGTGGAAAGCTTCTCTTCTCTTATCATATCGTGTTCTCAAAGTATCACAACTGTCACAGTTCAGATCCGAATATGGCCAAATATGTGCTCTGGGCAGAATCTTCCACCGCGGTCCGTTCTGTCCAGCGATTGGCTGTTGAACGACATCACCTACTGTTCCACGTCTACACGCTACACCGACGCGACCCGTTTCGTGGCTACGTTTCCATAGTAACGTCACCGCAGGCGGACGACGACGATCAGATCTCCGACTCGTCGTCGATGACCTGCATGGAGAGGATCGTCCCTTTGGGGGGGGTCACCCCCCCCTCCTCCCCCCCCCCACCCTCCACATCCTCCCCGGCGTGGTTGTTGTTCCCACTGCAGTTCCCCCCTGCCCCGATCACCAGGGGCTTGCTCTCCTCCTCCGTCGACCCAGGCTCCGGTGCCTCTCGGTGGGCCGTGTCCGCCCCGGAAACCCCCTGTCCTCCTGGTTCTCCCGCCGCGTCCTGGTTCTCCCCGCCTCTCCCCCCCGCCGCCGTTCCCCTGAGACCCTCGCACGGCCCGGGGAGAGGCAGAGCCAGGTGTCCCTTGTAGAAGTTCCAGCCCAGCAAGACCACCAGAAGGACCACCAGGAGGCCCACGGTGGCTTGCAGCGCGCCCACGGACGGGCCCTCCGTCTGGGCTTGGGGGAGGGTGGGGAGGCCCACCCCTCCGGAGCTCCCGTCCCTGCCCGCCCCCCCCCAGATCCTCAGGCGGTAGTCGGCCACGGCGGAGGTGTAGGCGCCCGAGGCGGAGGTCTCCAGGGAGAGGCAGCGGTAGCGTCCGGCGTCGGAGGCCGTGGCGTTGAGGACCAGGAGGCCGTCGCGGAGGAGCTGGAGGCGGGGGTGGGGGGGCAGGGGGAGGGAGTCGCGCTCCCAGCGGGTCTGGGCCAGGTTGGAGGTGGGGGGGCACGGGAGCTTCAGGTTGCCCCCCGTCCACAGGGTGCGGTTCACAGGCTTCACGGGGTCTGGAACGGTTAGGATAGGTTAGGAAACACACACACGCACATGCGCACACGCCCACACACATATACACACACACACACACACACTCACCAGAATCTGGGCAGAGAGAGGCGTCC
Source organism: Nansenia antarctica (assembly GCF_963989245.1). NCBI lineage: Eukaryota > Metazoa > Chordata > Actinopteri > Argentiniformes > Microstomatidae > Nansenia > Nansenia antarctica. The sequence continues at coordinate 7,375,541 of NC_137686.1, read as the reverse complement.
CCATTTCTCACACTCTGGATCAGCTCACTGAGGGAGAAACAAACACACTTATTATATATTAATTATTATTATATATGAATTGAGTTTTATATGATCTGTATCCTTCCATAGGTGAGTCAGAAATACAATAGAATGCATTGTAGTGTCAGTACAGTCTGTGTGTGTGTACGTGTGTGTACACATATACGACACACATGAAGCAATTAACGCTTCTGCTCACTGTTTTTGTTCCCTCGTCATTGTCTTCAGTGCCAAAACCAAAATGACCCCACAACGCAGATTTGTAGCAATCCGGGGCTTCCTCAAACTGTTGCCATGTTCTCAACTCCGCTCGCCATGAACAAACATTTGAACAAGTTACAGAAGCAACTGCGTTCCAGACAAACTCCACCTCAAACTCCAGTGTGTGTGTACCTACCTGTGTGGTGGTGGTAGACAGGGTACCTGTTTGTGGTGGTGGTAGACAGTGTGTGTGTGTGGTAGACAGTGTGTGTGTGTGTGTGTGTGTACCTGTGTGTGGTGGTGGCAGACAGGGGGGTACACAGGGCGGTGGTCTTGTCCCAGGCACAGTAGGGGTCCCGGGCCAGGACACAGTCCACACAGGAGGGGGACCGTCCACAGCTGGCCAGAGGCATCTGGACCGCCCCGTGCTCAGAGCCTGCATACAGCTGGCCCTACACACACACACACACACACATACACACACACAATATTAAATACACACATATACGTACATGTACTGTACATGTCTCTCTCTCTCTCTCTCGCTCTCTCTCTCCCTCTCCTCTCTCTCCCTTTCTCCCTCTCTCTATCTCTCTCTCCCTCCCTCCATCTCCTCCCTCCCTCCCTCTCCTCTCTCTCTCTCTCTCTCTCTCTCTCTCTCTCTCTCTCTCTCTCTCTCTCTCTCTCTCACACACACACACACACACAGAGTCAGTGACAGTGGCGCTAGTTTGAACAGAGCAGTTGTGTTACCGTAGCGTTGGAGAAGCGGAGGACTTTGATTGGCTCTGGAGGCTGGAAGAGCTGCACCTCCTCTATCATGAACATCTCTCCGTCGTAGTTCACCGCTTTCAACACGCTGCCCCCCTCTGGCCAGGAGACAAATCACAGCACACATGACCACATAGTAGTTGTGTCACACTCTCTCACTCATACACACATACACACACACAAACACACACACACACATCGGGGTCTCTCTCACACACACACACACACACACACGCACACACATGCACACACACACACACACACACATCATGGTCTCTCTCTCACACACACACACACACACACACACATGCACACACACACATCATGGTCTCTCTCTCACACACACACACATACACCCCCCCCCACACACACATCATGGTCTCTCTCACACACACCCACACACACACACACGCACCTGTCCCTATGAACATGACGTGGTACTTCTCTCCGTCCATGGCCTGGGTCCTGTGTACCACGATGCGTGTGAACGCAGCGCCCCTCCTGACCAGCAGGGGTCTCTCTCCCAGGGGCAGCACGGCCTGGTCCATGAGGGGCCGGTCTCTGATGAACTGCAGGGTCCGGTCTGGGAGGTCCAGAGACTGATTGATGCCCTCCGCACGAGCCTCGTCATTTATACACTGAGGGAGAGGGAGGGAGGGAGGGAGAGGGAGGAAGGGAGGGAGAGAGGAGAGGGAGGGAGGGAGGGAGAGAGAAAAGGAGAGGGAGGGAGAGAGAGAGAAGAGAGGGAGGGGCAGAGGAGAGGCAGAGAGGAGAGGGAGGGAGAGAAAGATAGAGAGGGAGAGGGAGAAAGGGGGAGGAGAGGCAGAGAGAGAAAGGGAGAGAGAGAGGAGAGACAGAGAGAGGAGAGGGAGGGAGAGAGGAGAGGGAGAAAGGGAGAGAGAGGGAGGAGAGGGAGGGAGAGAGAGAGAAAGAGAGAGGGAGAGAGATAGAGAAAGAGAGAGAGAGAGAGGATAGGCAGAGAGAGAGAAGGAAGAAGAGGAGGGATGGGAGAGAGAGAGAGAGGAAGAGAAAAAAGTAGTGTGCTATCAACAGTCATATCATAATAACTACTAATGAATGAATGAATATGAATCACCATATCCTAGGGATGTAGTAAACAGGAAGTAGCAGGCAGACTCACGGCGCCGGGCCGGGGGGAGGGGACGTCCCCGCTGTACATCACCCACTTCACAAAGGACGTTTCCACGGTGACGGGGGTCTTGTACTTCCCCTCGGAGAACACCTTGCTGATGTCCGCCACGCTGTACGCACACACCGCCGACAGGTCTGACGTGTCCCTGGAACACACACACACATGGACACACACACACACACACATGGACACACACACACACACATGGACACACACACACACACGGACACACACACACGTGGACACACACACATGCACACACACACACACACACACACACATGTGGACACACACACACACACACACACATGGTCACGCACGCACGTGGACACACATGGACACACACACACACACACACACACAGTATTAGATACTAATACCTATTTGCATGGAGACACACACACACACACACACACACACACACACACACACCCCACCACCCCCACCCCCACCCCATTCCCCAGCCCACACACACACACACACAATCGACCGTAATGGACCGTCCGTCCTGACTCACGACTGCGGTGTGAACACGGCGTAGAACAGGCAGCTGGTCCAGGCCTGGCCCGGGTCACACCAGCGGTAGGTGTCCTGGATGACGTACGGCAGCTGAGACTCCAGCACGGGGCAGTCCACCCGCGCCTTCAGGAACGACGTCCACTTCTTCTGGAGGGTCCGCAGGCCGCCCACGTCCCCCTGGGGGAGGGAGGGAGGGGGGGGGGGGGGGGAGGCACGGTGGGACAAGGATGTGAGAAAGTGAGACTGTTGTAGCGGGACACACACTCATGCATGCAGAGACACACACACAGACAGACAAGTCTTACCTTTTGACTGATTGTTCGTGTTTCCTTTGAAGTTGTCACCACTTACATGTTCACCTATTACATTTTATTGTAAAGTATAGTATGTATATTGTTGTATGTAGATCCGCCTTCCCTTGTTCTGCTATCCATTTTGGTCGTGTTATGGTTGTGATGTTCTCAATGTTTTCAACTGGCAATGTGTGTTGTTGTTTGTCTCCTGTTTGTCTGTGTTCTGTCATGTGTGTGTCTTTTATTGTTTCTCCTGTTCTTATGTAATATGTAATGATTATGTATTATGCAATATGTATTATTATACTTGTATTGTATTGTATTATTGTATTGTATTATACATCATTATTGTATTATGATGATTATGCTTTATGTGTTGTAACTTAGGACCCCCTCGAAAACGAGATGGCTCATCTCAAGGGGTTATCCTAATAAAAGAAATTTACAACAAGCACACAGACAAGCACACATGCACATGCACACAGACACACACAGAAACGCACGCACACACATACGCAGGCACGAACACTCACTCACACACACACACACTCACACACACACACACACACACACACACACACACACACACACACTCACACAGAGACACACACACACACACACACACACCTTGCAGACGCGGGCCACCCTGGAGACCACCAGCTTGCTGTAGAAGTCGTACTCCACGGCCGTCTCGCTGAAGAACAGGTAGACCTTGTCATCGTCCCCCTCCCCGCTGGCCTGGCTCTCAGGCATCTGGGCCATGGAGATGAAGGTCGGCTCTGGGGGGGGGAGAGAGAGACGGACAGGTCAGGTTTCCATTGTCAGGGTTCCCACACCTTCTGAAACCTCAAATTCAAGCACCTTTCAAGACTCAATTCCCTCAAATTCAAGGACCCAACACGGCATAGTTTGAGACAGATCTAGATGAGAATTTATATAATAGGAACTATCCGCTCACAGACAATTAAAAAGAGTGTGAACACTTGATGGTCTCTTGCCTTCTCTACCACAGCACAGCAAAACAATATATTGTGAAATATGTGTAAAGTTAAGCAATACAGAGACTTGTTTACTAGTTGACGAGCTAAGTAAAACATTTTTTAATATAGATATTTTTTTAGAGAGAGAGCGAGAGAGAGAGGGGGAATTCAAGCACTTTCAATGACCCGTCTATTTTCAAAAACATTTAAGACCTTGACTTTTTTTTTCTCACAAACTTTCAAGATTTCAAGGACCACTGGGAACCCTGATTGTGGTGATAGATTATTATGTTAACTCTGATTCAAACACAGCCTGATCGACCGCATAGTCCGTTTGCAAAGAATCTGAATCAGAATTGCTTTTATGTACGGATACAAGGAGTACAGTTCTTGGGTACAGGTTTCTGTACAAAGAAAGGTTCCGTTTGCAATGTTTGCAAAGTCCTCGCCTCTTAACTGTATTATCACAACAGAACAGGGCAGATGAGAGCCAACTCTACATTATCAGAACGATCCCACAATATTTTTTATATTGAATATTTTAATAATATTTATCTGTTATCTCTTGTCTGTTATTTATTATGTTTTATTCGCCAATTTTGTAACTTATGTCTGTACTGGTGCGCTTTCTTGGCCAGGTCTCCCTCGAAAAAAGAGATTTTAATCTCAAGGGAACTCCTTGGTTAGATAAAGGTTAAATGTGACACTTTCATTTGGTCCTCATGTTGGGATCTGACGTAATGATCTGACTTTTATTTAGAAAAATTGTGAATACATTCAATGACACACATCGCTAGTCAACTAACACAGCTTGTTTTGTAATCCTGTAATCCTGCTATAATGTAAAGTAGTGTTCTAGTTAACTAGGTAGCAGTGGGGATTACTCACCCAATCCATTGCGTTGCAGCATTTTGGCTACTAGCGAGTTCTCAACAACGTTGAAACGTAGTTACATGTTTCAAAAGACAGGTCAGAACATTTTGATTGGTTGCCGACATGCGGACCAAAAGATCTGACTGTGTCACAAATAAAAATAATACTAAAATGAAAGCAGTGGGTGACAACACAGTACCATGTAGCCAGGAGCTCTTGAACTCGGTCCGTATGGAGACGGGAGAGCTGCGCATGACGACCGGCTCAGAACCCAGGAAGTTCATGGAAGTGGCGGAGTACAGGTCCTCCCCTGAGAGGATTGTGGGTAGAGAGGGTTAGGCTGGCCATAGTATGTGACAGCAGCTGGTGAAAGCAGGAACAAGTCGGCAACCGACCAAATAAAGACTTTTATTCCGAAAAGTTTTAAATAAACATCAACATTGTTGAGAATCGATGACACACATCGCTAGTCAACTAACACAGCTTGTTTTGTGAGCCAGCTAAAAATGTAAAGTAGTGTGATAGTTAACTAGGTAGCAGTGGGGATTACTCACCGAATCCATTGTATTGCAGTATTTTGGCTTGACTAGCGAGTGTGTCATTGACTTTCAACAATGTCGAAATGTATTTACATTTTTCTGAATAAAATTCAGAACATTTTGCTAGGTTGCCAACTTGTTCCCGCTTTCGCCAGCTGCTGTCACATACAGGCCATCAGACCAGACACTTACACAGTTCCAATCCTATGGCTACAACCACCAATGTCATGTAAAGACACCAGCATCACAAAAAAAAAAAGAATAGTATTTCTTTCTCCAAGACAGTTTGTTATTCCCTCTGTGATTCCTATCAGGATTCCAGAACGTTCCTCACCGACCATGATGGAGGAGTATCTCTGGAACGGGTCGAACGGACACTTCCCTTTCCCGTCCTCCTTTCTGTTTTCCAGAGTCAGTTTTCCGTCTGCGTATGACTGCACAGACGGACAGACGGACAGACACAAATGATATGGTTATTACAGTTTATGACAGGAGATAAAGTTGTGAGTGTTAGTGCTATGATGGTTCTAGTATATATATATATATATATATATATATATATATATATATATATATATATATATACATATATATATATATCTTTATTCATAACCGTCTTAGAAAAAAGGTTCTTTGGTTGTCCCTTTGGCAGAACCCTTTGAAAACTCTGTTTGGGTTCCAGTAAAGCAGAACCGTTTCCACAGAGAGTTCGACATGGAACCCGAAATGATACTTCAAAGGGTTCTGCTGCCCTCAGGCACAGCCGAAGAACCGTGAGAGACCAGTGATCCATTCACTCAGCATGTAGTCACACTCACCATGTAGTCACACTCACCATGTAGTCACACTCACCATGTAGTCACACTCACCATGTAGTCACACTCAGCATGTAGTCACACTCACCATGTAGTCACACTCACCATGTAGTCACACTCACCATGTAGTCACACTCACCATGTAGTCACACTCAGCATGTAGTCACACTCACCATGTAGTCACACTCACCATGTAGTCACACTCACCATGTAGTCACACTCACCATGTAGTCACACTCACCATGTAGTCACACTCAGCATGTAGTCGCACTCAGCATGTAGTCACACTCAGCATGTAGTCACACTCAGCATGTAGTCACACTCAGCATGTAGTCACACTCACCATGTAGTCACACTCACCATGTAGACACACTCACCATGTAGTTACACTCAGCATGTAGTCACACTCACCATGTAGTCACGCTCACCATGTAGTCACACTCACCATGTAGACACACTCACCATGTAGTTACACTCAGCATGTAGTCACACTCACCATGTAGTCACACTCACCATGTAGTCACACTCACCATGTAGTCACACTCACCATGTAGTCACACTCAGCATGTAGTCGCACTCAGCATGTAGTCACACTCACCATGTAGACACACTCACCATGTAGTTACACTCAGCATGTAGTCACACTCACCATGTAGTCACGCTCACCATGTAGTCACACTCAGCATGTAGTCACACTCAGCATGTAGTCACACTCAGCATGTAGTCACACTCACCATGTAGTCACACTCACCATGTAGTCACACTCAGCATGTAGTCACACTCACCATGTAGACACACTCACCATGTAGTCACACTCACCATGTAGTCACACTCAGCATGTAGTCACACTCAGCATGTAGTCACACTCACCATGTAGTCACACTCACCATGTAGTCACACTCACCATGTAGTCACACTCAGCATGTAGTCACACTCACCATGTAGTCACACTCACCATGTAGTCACACTCACCATGTAGTCACACTCGGGGTTGAAGGCGTTGGTTCCACACACGTACATCCTCCCATCCTCCATCGTATGCAACACCCTGATGTAGTTCTGGCACTCTATCTGTAATAGTACGTTACATTCATCCGTTCATTCGCATATTTATGGCGCTTTTCCACCAGCGGCCCGGATCGCTTCGGCACGCTTTTGAACAGTTCTGGTTTTCCACTATACACAACAGACCAGGAACGAGTAGGAGGAGTAGGCGATAGTAGGCGGAGTTACGCGTCATAAAAGCGCGCCATGGTGGTGACGTATATTTTCACGAGACACAACAAAGCCACAACAATAGCAACATGGAGGAACTTTAAGCTATCGTATACTTTTTCCTCGGCATGTGGTATATTATTAACCGTGATTTTTTTGGAGAGAAAGAGAAAGAGAGAGAGGAAGCTATGTACACATAATAAAGTCATGTTTTTTGAACCCTTAAAACCACTGCCTTCACTTGTCTGCTTTATGAACTGTAGTATCATTGTGTGCCGTGTTATTCACAGACAAACACGGTGCCCGGAGGCACCCTTTGCGGGTTAATAACTTCGGTTTACCGTGGGTTAGGATAACAATTCAAACGTGTCCGGATAGGGGAGAGGACAGGGAATCCAAAACCATTTGAATGGTGTCGATACAACACTGCTATCACCGTTGACACAGCGCGGAGCGAATTCCCTGTTAAAACTTTTCTCTCCCCCCGCTGTCAACGGGAGTTTCAACCAGCTGGCGCGGTGCTGCGAGCAGCAGCGGGTTCATTGAGTTTACGGTTAAAAGCATAACTTCTCGGGGTGTACAGCACTCTCTCTATTTCGGGCTAAACTGTGCAGTGTAGCCGGCGTCCTGGTTCCTCCAGCAACCGGACACTTCCATAAATAACAACAAATATGTAATATGTAAATATGTATAATACCACGTTCATTGATAAAATGACGCCAGGGATAGAAAGGGGTGAAGGGGGATGATGAAGCTCTGGAATATGGAACGGCACAACACAACGGGGGGAAATGCGATAAGAATTATGTCAAAATGCAGCACCATCATGCACAGATCAGCCTTAAAACATGTAACGTTATATATATATATATCGTTATACAGGGAGCGATGTATTTCTACGGAAAGGCTGATAGATTGTAGAATCTTCTTGTCGGTAAAACGATGGAATCAATCTATTGAGGATTGTGATCTTAAATGCGTTGTGTCATCTCAGGATAGATTAGGTGCACAGCATACACGATTTGACAAGGAAATAGGATGTTCAACACGGGTCGGAATCTCTACTTGATTTATTACTATCGGCATTAGTCAAATACATGCTCACATCAAGTCATCCGTTCACTGCTGTCCATCAAAAATGGCACATCCATCAATAATATTACATAATAACAACTGCTCTGATTAAGATTGCTTAGATTGTTTAATACATCAACGGGGGGAAAAGCGAGATGAACTCGCGAGTATCAATGCTTCATTGAACGGAAAGTCCTATCTATCCCATTCAAAGTGTTTTAGCCTTCCCCCTTTCCACTGGTAATAAGGAATTGGCAAGAATAGATCGATATAAATAGATCAACATAATGCAGCACTATCATGCACAGATCAGCCTTAAAACATGTAACGTTAGATATATAACGGAGCGATGTATTTCTACGGAAAGGCTGACTGACGCGGGGCTCATTCAATCTCCGCGTTCGTTATAGATACGCTTGCAGCAGCGGGTGAACTCCCGGTTCATTGAGTTTAAGGTTAAAAGCATAACTTCTCGGGGTGTCAGCGCGGTGGTTAAGGGCTCAAATGGTGAAGTTAGCAAAGGAGTATTGTGATTGTACCACCTCCATAGCCGGTGTTATTCACGGGCAAAGACGGTGCATAATAGCGATTTTTGTGTTATGCTTGTTGTAAATAAAAGTTCTATGATGCATTGAAATGACATTAAACTAAGATAATACGATGGTCAGCATAATTTTTCGAATCTTTATTAATAAGCTATTACAGAAACTGTAGTGACATTTTTCAAGAGCGAATGTGGTATTTAAAGATGGCGGTTAGAGGTGTACAGTGAACACAAACGATGACGATGTTGTGACGATTTCCATTGACCAATCAACGGTGTGCAGCGTCACACGTCACACGCAGCCTGGCAAAAAGGTTCCGGGTCTCAATTTGGTTCCTGGTATCGAAGGGTAGCTAAAGAACCGACCCGAACCGACCCAGGCCGACAAATGGAAAAGCGCCAAAGAAGCAGGCCAGCCCGGGCTGACCCGGGTCAGCACCGTAGTGGAAAAGCCCCATTAGATATCCATATGAAAGTAAAAGTACACGGTGGTAGCCTAGAGGGTTAGAGAGGCCGGCTAGCAATCGGAATGGTCGCTGGTTCGATCCCCCTGCCTCAGGAGCGAGCTGCATGTGCCTTTGAGCAAGGCACTTAACCGCTAATTGCTCCAGGGGCGCCGAATATGGCTGACTCTGTGCCTAGAGCAAAAAATACCACGTTCCAACAATTGACTGACAAGTTGAAGGCAATGGCAATACATCAGTAAAAAAGACAAAGACAAATGGATGTAAAAGAAATGCCTGTTCACTGAGTCATGAGACATACCTCGTCCTTTCCTTTGTAACTGCATTCCTCCAGCTGATCATCAGTCACCTTCCAGCTCACCTGAAAGAGAGGATCATTTATGGCAGAGCGATACTTCAGCTACGGGGTCTCATTTGAACACTGGGAGCATGAGAAAGACTAAAGAGAAGGATGGTTCTAGTATATATATATATTTATTCATAACCGTCTTAGAAAAAAAGGTTCTTTGGTTCCAACAGATTGGACAAAGCCCCCCCCCTTCCCCTCCCCCACCCGTGTCTGAGGTGGTCTTACGGCGGCCTTCTTGTTGGAGATGTCGTTGATGTCCAGAGCGTAGATATTGCCCTTGGCCCCCAGCACCAGCAGCCCCAGGTCCTCTCTCAGCAGCATGGTGGAGTAGTTCCACACCCCCTCCTCACGGAACAGACGCCCGTTGTCCTCTGAACACAGCGACACGCCACCAGTTACACCCAGCAACAACACCTTCACTGTCATTACATGTTAAAACCATCAGCATTTAGCAGACACCTTACTCCAAAGCGACTTACAACAAATACATTTGACTAAGTAAGTGAATCAATCATCCATTCACCAGTCACCGTAGGAAGAAGTCATCTATGCTCAGGCCAGGGGCCATTGGCAGTCGACAGACTAGAAGAAGGAATTATTTTCAATTTTTACCTTTTTTTTCTTCTACCTGTACGCAGGTACACTGTCACTGAGTAACGGCCATGGTCACACAACGGTTATAACACATGACATGCGGTTACACTGACTGGTATCTGGCTGTAGTAGTACAATCACGTCTATAATAATAATAATAATAATAATAATAATAATAATAATAATAATACATTATTATTTATTATGTCTATTCACTGGAGGTGACACAGAAGGACACCTGTGGTCGCAAATACAGGTATCCAATGTTCTGTTTACTGTTTCTATCCACACACCAGGGGCCTCATTTATAAAGCTTGCTTACAAGCTTGCAATTTTGGGATTTATAAAAAACGAACTTGGTGTGAAACTGTGTGCACCTCTACGCACACTGGTACCCATGTGTACGCACAGAAACTGGAGAAATGAGCAACTGCGACTCCGCTGGCAGAAGGATACCTTGAAATGGATACCATTTCCACCAACATAAATCGAAATGTTACCTGTCACTTATTATATATGAAGGAATGCACACAAAGAATATACGTGCACACCGCACATATCTCCGCCCTATCTATTATTACGCGCAACATTTAGTTGATTGTGATTTATAAAGGGAAGAAGGCGTGGAACTTGCGCAAGGAATGTTGGTGTGCGTAAATGTTCTTGCTTTGCGTGCGTACACACACTTTTTACACCAGTTCTACTCAATAGGGGATGTTTTGACAGGTACAGGTGATAGAGGATGTTTTTACATGTCTTACCGTGATAGAGGATGGTGTTACATGTCTTACCATGATAGAGGATGGTTTTACATGTCTTACCATGATAGAGGATGGTGTTACATGTCTTACCATGATAGAGGATGGTGTTACATGTCTTACCATGATAGGGGATGGTGTTACATGTCTTACCATGATAGGGGATGGTTTTTCGAGGTTCACAGTCCAGCGGCGAGTCCTCCTCCAGCGTCGAGCCCAGGGGGAGGAGCCAACACACACACACGGTCACCAGGAGATGCATGGCTGTGTTCCAACACGACGGGGGGGGGGGGTCCCTCTCGGTAGACGTACGAGGGGGCTGAGCCGATTCCAAACACTATGAGGATCCTCCTGTCGCTACCGCAGAGTCTGTGTCATTGACCTTCTTCAAAATCCAGTCCGGTCTAGTGTGTCCCAGCCAGTGTAAAACGCAGGTGGTCCTAGATGCAGGAAGAGGGGGGGGGGGGCGGGGGCTATCTCAGGTCGGGGGATCGACGGCTGGGTGATGTAGTCAGTTTCCAACACAGGCCGCTGCTGTCCCCTTCACTGGCCTCTCTCAGTGGGGAGACCATGGTAAGATGGATGGCCCTGCTGGCCTCTGTGAAAGAGAAGGAGAGAGAGAAAAGGAGGGAGAGAGAGAGGGGGAAGGAGGGGGAGAGATAGAGAGAGAGTGATAGAGAGAGAGAGAGAGAGAGAGCGATGGAGAGAGAGAGAGAGGGAGAAAGAGGGAAGGAGGGGCGGGGGGAGAGAGAGAGAGGTCTTTAGAGTTCTCAAAAACAGGTGAGCATGAAGAGGAAATACAAAACTTCACCGACCCCTTCTGAGAGGGACGGAAGGCGTGTGGGGGGGAGAGGGGGGAGGAGGGGTACAGTATAAAGAAAGGAGAGCGACGAGGGAGAGGACGGGGGGAAAATAGGAGGGAGGGAAAGAAAGAGAGAGAGAGAGCAGGAAGAAGAAACACAGAGAGAAAGAAGAGAAACAGAGTAGAGAAAAATGCAGAGAGAAAGAGAGAGAGAGAGAGAGACAGAGAAAGGAGAGAACCGGTGGTGAGAGAGAGCGAGAGAGTGAACGAATGAGAGTGAAGGATGGATAAAGGGCGCCAAGTGAGCTACAGTGTGAGCAGCAGTAATTCTGTCACGGCCATAGTGATGGTAATGGAGGGCCGTGAAAGCCTTTCAGCGGGGGGCGCAGGGATGTCGACTTCAGCTCTCCTGCACGACCGAACAAAAAGAGATCCACATAGAATACCAAAGCCTGTGTGTGTATGTGTGTGTGTGTGTGTGTGTGTGTGTGTGTATGTGTGTGTGTGTGTGTGTCTGTGTGTGTGTGTGTCTGTGTGTGTGTGGACAAACAGCGGCTGTTCCACATTTCAGAGAGAATAGACTCTGTTCAACAGAGATACTTGATAATGCCCACAGACACCACGCCTATCATTGCAGAAGAATAATAGTAATCCTTGTATGAATAAAAACTACTCAATATGCCAAAGAAAGCAGGACACAGACGCGTTTTCTATAGCAACATATTCAAAGTGAGTTGTCCCCTGATCAGTTTTACCGCTGGTAATAATAATAATAATAATAACCTTTATTTGTATAGCACTTTTCCTGCAAACGTTGCAGCTCAAAGTGCTTTAACAAAACAACAAAATAATATAAGAATGACTATAAGATTTAGTACGGAAAAGCCTAGTTGTGGAAAACACCTAGTTGTAATAATGTAAATGTTTTTCTTTTTAATTTAATTACAGTAATCAATTGGAATTTGGTATTTTTTGCTCGAGGCATTTTTTGGAGTTGTCTTACGACAGCTGGGTGGGTGTGCCTAACTGTCGCCTCAGAGAGAGAGAGAGAGAGTGTGTGTGTGTGTGTGTGTGTGTGTGTGTGTGTGTGTGTGTGTGTGTGTGTGTCGTTGTGATGAGCTGTAACATGTCAAAGAATGCAGCTCTGATAAGATGTTTCACATTATGTGGCCCCGAGGCGAGCCCCCCCGCCCCTATCAGTCAACATATCATGGCCCCCCCCCCCCCACACACACACACACACACACACACACACACACACACACACACACACACACACACACACACACACACAGGACTGGTCTATTAGCATTGTTGTGGTCCGTAGTCCAAGGCTGCAGGTTCAACAAACAGATCAATATTTTTGTTGTTGTTATGCCTGAAGTGGTGATTGGTGGTGGACAAGATGACCAAGTACAGAGACCATAATATTCTAATCGTAGCCTGGAGGTAGTGTCTCCCTAGATTGCAGGTACGGTCTTTCCTAGTCATAAACATATAAATAAATAAATCATGCCTCCGAGTAACAACAGGAAACACCTCCTGTTCAAACTCACTCACCTTTCTCCGCCATTGGTGGACACACCCATATAGTACACCCGTGAGTGAAGCGTCTTTCAAACAGAGAAGTGCATACATACAATGCAACCTTTGCAACATTTGCATACCCCCCCCCCCCCCCCGCCCAATACAGCACACATGTCAAACGTTGTATCATAATAAACGTCAATACATGCACTTCAATAAGAATCATCAGACACATACCTTGAAAAGTGAAACTATCTCCTATTCCTTTTGATTCTGCTTGAGAAAACGCCCCAGGTCTCTCCCTCCCTCTCCAGACTCTCTTAGTTCAAACGCCAACACAAAAACACACCAAAGTGCTTCCCCCACAAAGAGTCACGGCCGTCCCGCTCCCCCTCTGGCTCTGTCGGGTCCGGTGAAAGGAGCTGTGGTCGGTCTCATTGAAGCGCCAAACGTCCCGCAGAGAAGCTCCTCAATAGACACCTCTGCTGCTGCTGCGGGATCCTCTCTGCCCCGCCAGACTGTCCCCTCTGTCAGCGATGGGGAACAAGTTGGCCCCTAGGCGCTGATCTCAAGACAGTTGGTGCGCTTTGCTTTCTAACCGGTGACAAAGGTCCGTTTGGGGAGGAGGCGCGAGGAAGCTGCTCCCAGATCTGTGCGTCTACCCACCCAGGCTACGGGACAGGAAGATCTGTGCGTCTACCCAGGCTACGGGACAGGAAGATCTGTGCGTGTACCCAGGCTACGGGACAGGAAGCGCTGAGGTGCGCCGCTCACACAGGTGTCAGACGAGTCCCGACAGAGATGTGGCAGAGATAAGAGACGTGTGGTGAAATGTATTTCATAGATAGAGAAATGTGGTGAAATGTATTTCATAGATAGAGACATGTGGTGAAATGTATTTCATAGATAAGAGACGTGTGGTGAAATGTATTTCATAGATAGAGACATGTGGTGAAATGTATTTCATAGATAGAGAAATGTGGTGAAATGTATTTCATAGATAGAGACATGTGGTGAAATGTATTTCATAGATAGAGAAATGTGGTGAAATGTATTTCATAGATAGAGAAATGTGGTGAAATGTATTTCATAGATAAGAGACGTGTGGTGAAATGTATTTCATAGATAGAGACATGTGGTGAAATGTATTTCATAGATAGAGAAATGTGGTGAAATGTATTTCATAGATAGAGAAATGTGGTGAAATGTATTTCATAGATAGAGAAATGTGGTGAAATGTATTTCATAGATATAGAGATGTGGTGAAATGTATTTCATAGATAGAGAGATGTGGTGAAATGTGTTTCATAGATAGAGAGATGTGGTGAAATGTATTTCATAGATAGAGAGATGTGGTGAAATGTATTTCATAGATAGAGAAATGTGGTGAAATGTATTTCATAGATAGAGAAATGTGGTGAAATGTGTTTCATAAATAGAGAAATGTGGTTAAAAGTATTTCATAGATAGAGAAATGTGGTGAAATGTATTTCATAGATAGAGAGAAGTGGTGAAATGTATTTCATAGATAGAGAGAAGTGGTGAAATGTATTTCATAAATAGAGAAATGTGGTGAAATGTATTTCATAGATAGAGAAATGTGGTGAAATGTATTTCATAGATAGAGAAATGTGGTGAAATGTATTTCATAGATAGAGAGATGTGGTGGAATGTATTTCATAAATAGAGATACTAGTGGTGAAATGGCCATACAATTAATTCATTGAGGGAATGTAGGCTAATTCATTGAGGGAATGTAGGCTAATTCATTGAGGGAATGTAGGCTAATTCATTGAGGGAATGTCGGCTAATTCATTGAGGGAATGTAGGCTAATTCATTGAGGGAATGTCGGCTAATTCATTGAGGGAATGTCGGCTAATTCATTGAGGGAATGTAGGCTAATTCATTGAGGGAATGTCGGCTAATTCATTGATTAATTAAACAATTATTTGATGGCAGTTGGGCCAGTGTGTTTGTAGTCTGGCCTCAAGTCTATTGGAAATTCCGATAAATTTTTTAATAAAAAAAATATAAAAAAGAAGACATTGTGGAGGACGGTTTGTGAAACATTATCCCTCATCCTGTCCAAACAGATGCCATACTCACCAGCAGTCCTGTTACTAAATGATACTAAGTTCAACCTGGGATTTAAATATCAAACAAAGACGCCTCTGGCTGGCCGGCCTACAGCGGCCAAAAGGCTTATAGCTTGCAGGTGGAAGTCTCCCCATTCCTTGACCACGCAGAGGTGGATCTTAGACTTTATAGACATAGCCAGCATGGAACACTGGATAGCCAACAGGCATCAGGCAATCCCTGATAATGTTTCATGCTGGGATCAAACCATCACCATTCTCAAGTCTTTACTATAGGCTAATCTATTTGCTCCTTCCATGGGGTCTTGGGGTGGGGTGGGCTGTGATTGGGCGGGTGGGTTGGAGGTATGTGGCGGGAGGGACATTTGTGGGAGGAGGGGGAGGTGGGGGGACTGTTGGGACAAAGGGAGATTGGGAGGGGGGGTGGAAGGTTTATGGGAATTTTGTATTTGTACTGGATTTTGTCATTCTATTTCTATTTTGTATTATTCCCTGAAATAATAATAATAATAATAATAAAATAAATAAAAAGAAGACATTGGACAATGAGTGGAATGCTGCACAGTACGCTGTCTTTTAAAATACACTGTATTTCGCTATAGGCCTAATTACTGCAATTCATAAAGCTCAATCTTCCATGTGACTTGGATGCACCTTGAGATCAGAGTCCAGTCGCTCCCTCTGCAGAATGATATCGGCGATATCACGAGGAATGTTCTCGCAATAACAATGGTGCACATTGATGCTCACCTCAGGGATGACGTCAAACATTCTCTAAATACCTGCAGTACCACCGGACCCCCCCCCCCCCCTTACACTGATGAAACATTACACGGTCGCCATTGTAAATTAACCTGTCGGGGCTGTGATTCCTCACCATTTTCTGTAATTGATTGACAACAATTCCTCATACTAGTCCCATATATTCCCAGTCAGAACCAAAGAAAAGGCAACATACGTTTGTGTTCAGAGCAACGTTCATGCAAAATCATTTTTTAATGGCCTCAAACAATCAGGACATTTTTATAAAGAACACATAACACATTCTTAGACAATACAAACCAGACATACAGGACACAGAGACGTATAGAGGTATAGCGGAACCTTCTGTTCAAGAGTGGGGGGGAATGGACCTATCGCTAAGCCACGCCCCCTTTGAAAACTCGGACAAACAAACAAACAAACAAACAAACAAACAAACAACGCTTCACTGACAGTGACTGACTGACCGACCGTGACTGAATGACATTCAATGACTGACAATGGCGGGAGTTGGCACATTTCTGATTTACCACAGCAAGTAATAGACATGTTTTTATTTTTATTTTTTAAAGATGACAAGAATATTTCATCTAGAAGCTTTTCACCATCAGATAGTTGTTTACTTGCCTGTAGTGACTTTTGCTGTGATATGATTGGACAATTTCTATTTTGGGGCGTGGCTTAGCGATAGGTCCATTAGCTCAGAGAGCTTAAGCCCAGACCGACGTACTCTGTCCTGGGCACCTCATCTACAGGGTTGGGGCTGGGCAGGTGGATGGAATATGGCAATAATGGCAATATAATGGCAAATATGGAATATGCCAATAATTATTGCCTTTAAATGACTAAATGATTAAATGATGGTTATATAATGATTAAAGCACATTGAGCTGCAACGTTTTCAGGAAAAGTGCTATATAAATAAAGTTGTTTATTATTATTATTATTATTATTATTATTATTATTATTATTATTATTCTTATTCTTATTCTTATTATTATTATTATTATTATTATTATTATTATGGGAACCAGGGGAGGCTGGTGGAGGTATACATCGGGCTCATTCTAATGCATGGAATGGAATAAGGAATGGGATTAAAACAATTTTTGAAAAGAAACTTAATTCTTCCTTCTTCTAGCATTATGACTGCCAATGCCCCCTGACCCTAGCATAGATGACTTTTTCTTGCTAGACAAATGTAGTTGTTGTAAGTCGCTTTAGATTAAAGGCGTCTTGCTAAATGAAAAATGAAAGAAAAAATGAAATGAACCGAATTAATCAAACACGTGTGGTTTGATACTTGTCTTTCATTCCATTCTATGGATTTCCCTGATGAGAACATAATGTTGACGAGATGAAGGTAGAGGGGTTCTGTAGTGTTCGGTAGGCGGTACGGG
>NC_137686.1:7351509-7354009 GCF_963989245.1 Nansenia antarctica | reverse complement strand
CGCGTTAAGCGACCGTTAAGCGACCGTTTAAGCGGTGTGGTAGTGGAACAACACAGGGGGTGAGAAGGGGGTTTATAGGGTATGGAACGGCTTCCAAATCTGGTTTGCTCCCCCATGATCATTTTACACGACACTTTTATCGTCCAATTTCTCTCGCCAATGTTTTCTCTCTGTCCATCGCCACAGCTCTTTGGGACAAACAACAGCTCTGTATGAGCTGCCGTTTGCGTTCGGCCTTCATTCTCCACCTCGTTGGCTGTGATTAATAGCAGGTGGGTTGCGCCGTTGTAAAAGTGGTGGAGGTGGTTGAGGTTTATTGATGTATTCGGGGGTGGGAGGTGGGAGGTGAGCTACACTAAACCTCACCCCGAGCTTGTTGTTCTCACACAGTGAAATCTCTCCCAGCGTATTTATATATATAGGCAGTTCACCTGCCTGGAGTGTACTAAACTGTGTATGAGGTTAGGGTAATCCTGACCTGTCAGTCACACTGCCTGCAGTCTAACCGCGTTAGGTAAAGCTGCGGGGGCTTACATAACCAAACACTAAACCCCGTACACACTCACACGGTGAATGCAAAGTCATCTAATTCCGTGAACG
The DNA here is from genome assembly GCF_963989245.1 of Nansenia antarctica. Lineage (NCBI taxonomy): Eukaryota > Metazoa > Chordata > Actinopteri > Argentiniformes > Microstomatidae > Nansenia > Nansenia antarctica. The sequence goes on along the minus strand of NC_137686.1, from coordinate 7,353,409 downwards.
AATAGCGTGAGTGCACAAACAGTTATTTTAGGCCATTTTAGGCCACTCTAACGTACATATATATATGTGTGTGTGTATGCGATTTGGCCACCGCTTTTATCCAAAGCGATTTACATTGCAGTGAGTGTGTACAATTTTCAGTATATATGGTCCCGATGGGAATCAAACCCACAACCTTCGCGTCGTTGACGCCACGCTCGACTGAGACACAGAGGACCACTGGCGTGTTCGACGTGAACTCCAATTGACAGTATCAATCGAGGGGGAATGGCGAAGGCTGGGCTCTCACCATGCTCTTTAGTACACGTATACAATTCAAAGTCCTCATCCTCACATACAAAGCCCTCCATAGCCTGGCCCCCCCTTACCTGACTGACCTCCTTCTCCCCCACCGCCCTACCCGTACCCTCCGATCCTCATCCATTGTTCCCCTCACTGTCCCACCCTTAGGGGTGTAACGGATCACGGATAATCCGTGATCCGTTCGGATCGCCCTCCACGGTTCGGAACGCATGTGTACCGCGGATCAATAGCAAAATCTTTTTTTTTTTTTTTTTTTTTTCTTTCCTAACACCAGGGGAGCCACCCCTCCTAAATTTCGTTGTTTGGTACCTGTACTGTAGCAATGACAATAAAGACCATTCATTCATTCAAATGTAACCTGTAGAAAAACAATCATGTGCGCTTTATTCTCACTCTCTGCATGCGTACTGAGTTGACAACAACATTCATTCACTCATCTCTGTCCCACTTATATCACGTCATATCACCCGCTAAGCAGCCTGGGTGATTGTGTAAACACACAAAAAAAGTACTCTGTTACGTACTCACTCCACGTGAAGCTGGGAATCCACAGCAACAAGTATCATGGCGAGTGCTACGTTGGCGAACTGGAAAGGCCTCCCTCGTCATTGAAATCACATGTATGGGAGCACTTTGGCTTCCCTGTTACTTATAATAATGATGGAAGGAGGGAGGTCGATAAGAAAGTTACGGTGTGTACCCTCACGTTGCCATGATGGCAAGACGCTACCTGGCTGTGCCGGCTACTTCAGTTCCTAGCGAGAGGGTGTTCTCCACAGCAGGAGACATAGTGACTGACGGGTCTGCCCTCTCCCCAGACAATGTGGACATCCTCATCTTTTTGAAAATGAATATGAAGTTATAAGCTTGAGGCTGCTTTGCTTTATTTACTTTTTTTTCTTACCATGTTTAAAGGATTTCACTTTATTATTTAGGTAAAGTTAGGTTTCACTTGGCAACCAGATTGCAGCAGTGATGTTATATATATATATATGTTGTTATATATATGTTGTTATATATAGATGTTATATATATGTGATATATATATCAGTTTTGACATCTTGAATGTTGTTTTTTTGTTTCACACATTAAAAGTGGTGTTTTTACAGAATTCAAGGAAAATGTTGTTTTTATTAAAAAAAAAAATGTTTTGTGCTGATCCGAAAAATGATCCGATCCGTGACTCAAAATCCGTGACACGATCCGATCCGTGAGTTAGGTGATCCGTTACACCCCTACCCACCCTCAAAACTCAAAGGCTTCGGTCACCGTGCCTTTTCACGAGCCGCACCCCGCCTCTGGAACTCTCTCCCTCAACCACTCAGAGACTCACCCTCACTCCTCACTTTTAAATCCCACCCCAAAACCTACCTGTTCTCCCACGCCTACAGCCTCCCCTACCCCTAGCCATCTCCCCCATCCCTGCCACCCCCGCCCCCCCCCCTGGACATGCATACAACCTCCCCTATCCCTAACCATCTCCCCTAACCCTGCCACCCCCCTCCCCCCATGGACATGCATACAACCTCCCCTTCCCCGTTCGTTAACTCTGTGTTCTATGTGCTCATGTTACCTGTTGCTTGTTGTTTCTGTGTTT
>NC_137686.1:7341509-7346509 GCF_963989245.1 Nansenia antarctica | reverse complement strand
CTCTGCACCTTCCTGATCTCCACCCACTACGTCAACATGTACGCCAGCATCATGACCGTCACCGCCATCAGCGTCCACCGCTACCTGGCCGTGTGTCTGCCGCTGCGGGCCCGGGCCTGGGGCCGGTCGAAGAAAAAGGCGGCCGGCGCCGTGTGCGCGGTCATCTGGGTGGCGTTGGTGAGCATATGCGTGGGGTTCAAGGATTCCAACCACCCCACGAAACTGTTTACCTGCTACGAAAGGTGCGCGGACATGCCGCTGGACTTCCGGTTCTTGGTGGTTCTGGAGGTGCTGGGGTACCTCGTTCCACTCCTGATCATGGTGTTCTGTTCCACCAAGACCATCTTGACCCTGCTGAAGGAGAACGAGGGGGAAGACCCCTCCGCCAGAGGAGAGAAGAATATGACCAGACGGATCGTGACGGCCAACATGGTGGTTTTCATAGTTTGTTACACACCGGTCCATTTTATGTTTCTCCTGAAGTACCTGGTCAAGTCCAAGCATTGGTCAGCCCCTTTTTATATGGTGGATTTATTTTGGCAGGTGAGCGAATGGATCGCCACCACAAACTGCTGCTTGGACTCTATCAGCTACTACTATTTGTTGAAGCATTTTTACGTTGATTCCAAGAGGCTTACTGATAGGGCTTTTTTTTCCCGCAAACCTAATTTTGAACCGGCCAGCGCGCTCAGACCGAGAATAAATAAAGAAATAATTGGTTCGGAACCAGAAAATAGCCAAAGTTGTTCGCAGCTGGAACCAGAAAATAGCCAACGTTGATGACAACCTTGATGGTTCCGCTTGAACTGGTCTGAACGGGGGCTGGTTCACCAGAAAGCACCATGGTTCTGAGCCTCCAGAATGGGAACCGGGAACCGGCATGGAGCCTTGCCGGTATCAGTAAACAATCACGCTGACTCAACGGCCTATGATCCTCCGGTGTTCCAACAGGCCAACGTTACGAGGTAGCAAGCTTAGCCAACAAACAGATCAATAGTTCAACTGCCCACTTTGTCTATATGACGCTAGCCCACCACACTTCACACAGAGGACCGAAGGTGGGATTGAACCCACTTACACCTGCCTATGAACCTGCTGCTTTCTAAGGGCTAAATTACACTGGAAGCATCAACCTTGTGTTACCTGCGTGGCGCGTGCCAGTCTCATTTAGGCGCCCGTTCTAAGGCCTTGTCATGCCGCATGAATGTGATTTGTTCAGACAGAGAGACTGGCACGAATCCATATCGTTTTTTTTTATTGTTACGACAAGCATCTATGCCTCAGTGTTCTACACACCGGTATGCCTACACTGAACAGGCTGCTCTGTGGTTTTATTTAACAGTACTTTTTGTTTTGTTGCCCTTTCATATGTTTCATTATTACATTTGACATTTTTACTGTTTAGCAGATGCTTTTATTTGAATAAAAGATGAATTAGAGATTAGAGATATGTTTCATGAAACAAATCTATTCAATGATGTTAGAGTATGTGTGTGCATGTAGCCTATGTAACGTGTCTCAGAGAGAGAGAGAGAGAGAGAGAGAGAGAGAGAGAGAGAGTGGGAGAGAGAGGAAGAGTGATAGAGAGGGAGACAGAGAGATGTGTGCATGTATGTATTGTGTCTCAGAGAGAGAGAGAGAGAGAGAGAGAGAGAGAGAGAGAGAGAGGAAGAGTGATAGAGAGGGAGACAGAGAGATGTGTGTGTGTAGTGTGTGTATGTGTATACTGTATGTATCAGTGTGCACCAATGGCCCATTGTGATATAAACAGATGGTGGATTATCCAGCTAACCAGGGGATCTTACCTTCCCCCTATGTTCAAAGCAGCGTCTGAACCCTCTAATTTAAGCCTGCTCCGTTGATGGCACAAACACACTCTTGTTATGTCATCAAAGCTATTCTGTATTGACAATGGAAGCGCATGGGTATTTTAATCAAATCTTCATGGTACTGCACTGCTACTGGTTATCATCCAGTGTGTACCATTGAGATGCACTCTTTGAGGTGAGGTCGTCTCATAAACCACTCCCATCCAGTAGGAAGCGCTCTCCACCTGCAAACCAAAAACTAGCTTCCAGCGCCCCCTAGCGGTGGGAGAGGTAGTTGCTTGTAAGTTCGTTGGTTCTTGTGTGTATCCAGTACATTCCATCAGGAATCACACGAAGTGAAGTAACTTGACGGTCATGTTAAACATCAGCGAGGATAGAGACAACAGAGAGGAGGAGATGATATTTACGGTTTATTAGAATGATAAAGAACATATTTGACAGGGATCTCCATATTGACTGACAGTGCTGTATACTCTCATGTTCAATGTTGTGTGTGTGTGTGTGTGTGTGTGTGTGTGTGTGTGTGTGTGTTGTAGAAAAATATGTTTTCTTATTGTGTATTTAACAACATATTGTGAACAAGAGTAGAACAGAATGTTCCTTGTCTGATTCTGGGACATAGTGGTGGAGTGATTGTATCCACGGTGGAGGGGGATTCCGGTGGAGGGGGCTTCCAGAATGGTTAAGCCATGGTCATCACTGTGTGCGCCAAGGTCAGAGTGACCTCTCCAGGGAAGAAGGATGGCTCTATAAACCTGAACATGTGTTTGGATCATCGTCTTATTTATTACTACGCTGTAAACCTGATCTCAGTATTAATAAAAGACTTCAAGCTATATGATCAATCTCCTTGTAGCTACTTCTATATGACATAACCAATACCAACTAAGAAGAAGAACCCAGAATGTGCATGTGTGTCTGCGAGTGTGTGTGTGTGTCTGTGTCTGTGTCTGTGTCATAGACCTGAATTGATAATCATACACGATCAGTTTTGTTGTAGCCTACCATTCAATAGCGGTAACCCAAAGATGTACAATGTATACACGGTACAGGTTTGTGTTGTGATTGAATAGCAGGAACCCGACCACCGCCAGGAACAACAGCTGTCAGTCAAAGTCAATCGAAGACCCTCCTTGATTTCATTCAGCTCAGCAGGACAAGCCCACTACTCTACATTAGAAAGAAATCACTTAACTACCCTCGGCAGTCAGCCAACAGAAAGGTTAATACTGTACTTACATCTTATTCACAGCATCGTCAACCAAGCCCCCCCCCCCCCCCAAATAAAGACAGTACCCTACCTGTCGAGTAGGAAAACTAATCCCTTAACCAAAATGATTAGATACCTTCAAATCCATTATTTACACATATATACATACAGTTAAACTCCTTTTCAAATGAGAAAAAAAGTTATTGTGCTTTTCCTTGTATGTGTTACTGCACAGTACTATGAACACAACGGATATGTGTGTAGTTATTGGGGATGGAGAGAGTTCATCTGAAAGTTCCCCAGAATGGCAGTAGGATGGCATGGATGAGGAGAGACAATCGATATGCCGTCAAATGACACAAAAACACTATGCTACCTTCTTCACAGCATACATGATACAGCGCATTATTACCTTACCTGAAGGTCTTATAACGACTTATAAACCGTGAACTAAATAGTTTGTTAATCATTTAGTTCATTAATATTAGTGAATGCATTCAATGATTTTTTATTAAATTTTTTATCACAAGTGCCTGTAATCACATAAAGTCATGAACAACAGGCCTTTACACATGTATATTTACATTATTGAATGGTTAATAAACTATTTAATCGTGCTTATAAGCGGTTTATAGTCAGACCTTCAAATAGTGTTACAACAAACATTCGGGAGTCTGAAGGCGATTGTTGTGAGAAGCTCGTCATGTGGTGAACCCACAGCAACACGTGATTCCACACAGATATGAATACATCCGATAACATCACACTCATGGATAAAGTTTGAAATGAGCTGAAATGACTTTTATGGCACTTAAAAAAACGACTTTCTTTTTCTGTTTGTTAGTGTCAGTGGTCAGACAATCCTAATAATAATAATAATAATAATAATAATAATAATAATAATGCAGTACTGTATGTCACCCAGACCAATACTTAGTTCAGGAGTTTGGCACGTAGATGGACAGATGGAGAGAAGGCATTAGCTTATAGAGAGCAGTTGTGGCGCAAGTGTTTTCCTAACAGTTTTTGTCTGGGGACAGTCGGTAGAAGTTGCTCCTAACCACTGTTTCAGGGTCAGATGTCTTTCCGTCCTAACCGTAGTGGTTAAGGTAAGATGATCCCAGATCCGTGTCTCTGGGTCATTCTGACCCGCAGTGTGTTTGTCACCTCTGATGGTCACACAGAGGAAAAAGTGAAACGGAGACAAACATCTTATAGGAGTGTCTCTCTCTCTCTCTCTCTCTCTCTCTCTCTCTCTCTCTCTCTCTCTCTCTCTCTCTCTGTCCTGCTTTGCTCTCTTGCTGTCTTTTTCTCTCTTTTACATGCCTCTCTCCCTCCTTCTCTCCTTCTCTCCATCTCTCTCTCTCTCTCTCTCTCTCTTTCTCTCTCTCCATGTTCACTAGAGCGTAAGGCAGAGAGAGCCGTTCATGGCTGAAGACACTTTGATGGGTAGGATATATAGCTCCATTTGAACCAGGGGGAACATCTACATTAACTGCGATGGGTTTGGTGTCAGCGTTGGGCTTTAGATCACAACCACACAGACTATCGTTTTTTTTTATTTTTTACAGTGTGTGAGACCTCTCTGAGACCTTGAAACATGTCACCTCTCCTTATAGACGGCAACAGTGCAGCACATAGGGATGGACTTCAGATGACACCCAGATGACTCGTCAGACTCAGATGACGTGGACACACACGCACACACACACACGCAGACACACATACACATACGCACACACACATACGCACACGCAGACACATATACACACACGCACACACACACATACGCAGACTCATATACACTCACACACACGCACGCACGCAGACACACACCACAGACACACACACACGCACACAGACACACACCACAGACACATACACACACACACACACACACGCACACACACACACACACGCACACACGCACGCCACACAGACTAATCTTCTGCCCTTTCCTC
>NC_137686.1:7326509-7329009 GCF_963989245.1 Nansenia antarctica | reverse complement strand
CCTAGTTAACTAGAACACTACTTTACATTGTTACCTAGTTAACTATAACACTACTTTACATTGTTACCTAGTTAACTAGAACACTACTTTACATTGTTACCTAGTTAACTAGAACACTACTTTACATTGTTACCTAGTTAACTAGAACACTACTTTACATTGTTACCTAGTTAACTAGAACACTACTTTACATTGTTACCTAGTTAACTAGAACACTACTTTACATTGTTACCTAGTTAACTAGAACACTACTTTACATTGTTACCTAGTTAACTACAACACTACTTTACATTGTTACCTAGTTAACTATAACACTACTTTACATTGTTACCTAGTTAACTAGAACACTACTTTACATTGTTACCTAGTTAACTATAACACTACTTTACATTGTTACCTAGTTAACTAGAACACTACTTTACATTGTTACCTAGTTAACTAGAACACTACTTTACATTGTTACCTAGTTAACTATAACACTACTTTACATTGTTACCTAGTTAACTAGAACACTACTTTACATTGTTACCTAGTTAACTAGAACACTACTTTACATTGTTACCTAGTTAACTAGAACACTACTTTACATTGTTACCTAGTTAACTAGAACACTACTTTACATTGTTACCTAGTTAACTAGAACACTACTTTACATTGTTAGCTAGTTAACTAGAACACTACTTTACATTGTTACCTAGTTAACTAGAACACTACTTTACATTGTTAGCTAGTTAACTACAACACTACTTTACATTGTTACCTAGTTAACTACAACACTACTTTACATTGTTACCTAGTTAACTAGAACACTACTTTACATTGTTACCTAGTTAACTAGAACACTACTTTACATTGTTACCTAGTTAACTAGAACACTACTTTACATTGTTACCTAGTTAACTAGAACACTACTTTACATTGTTAGCTAGTTAACTAGAACACTACTTTACATTGTTACCTAGTTAACTAGAACACTACTTTACATTGTTACCTAGTTAACTAGAACACTACTTTACATTGTTACCTAGTTAACTAGAACACTACTTTACATTGTTAGCTAGTTAACTAGAACACTACTTTACATTGTTACCTAGTTAACTAGAACACTACTTTACATTGTTAGCTAGTTAACTACAACACTACTTTACATTGTTACCTAGTTAACTACAACACTACTTTACATTGTTACCTAGTTAACTAGAACACTACTTTACATTGTTACCTAGTTAACTAGAACACTACTTTACATTGTTACCTAGTTAACTAGAACACTACTTTACATTGTTACCTAGTTAACTAGAACACTACTTTACATTGTTAGCTAGTTAACTAGAACACTACTTTACATTGTTACCTAGTTAACTAGAACACTACTTTACATTGTTACCTAGTTAACTAGAACACTACTTTACATTGTTACCTAGTTAACTAGAACACTACTTTACATTGTTAGCTAGTTAACTAGAACACTACTTTACATTGTTACCTAGTTAACTACAACACTACTTTACATTGTTAGCTAGTTAACTACAACACTACTTTACATTGTTACCTAGTTAACTACAACACTACTTTACATTGTTACCTAGTTAACTAGAACACTACTTTACATTGTTACCTAGTTAACTAGAACACTACTTTACATTGTTACCTAGTTAACTAGAACACTACTTTACATTGTTACCTAGTTAACTAGAACACTACTTTACATTGTTAGCTAGTTAACTAGAACACTACTTTACATTGTTACCTAGTTAACTAGAACACTACTTTACATTGTTAGCTAGTTAACTACAACACTACTTTACATTGTTACCTAGTTAACTACAACACTACTTTACATTGTTACCTAGTTAACTAGAACACTACTTTACATTGTTACCTAGTTAACTAGAACACTACTTTACATTGTTACCTAGTTAACTAGAACACTACTTTACATTGTTACCTAGTTAACTAGAACACTACTTTACATTGTTACCTAGTTAACTAGAACACTACTTTACATTGTTACCTAGTTAACTAGAACACTACTTTACATTGTTACCTAGTTAACTAGAACACTACTTTACATTGTTACCTAGTTAACTAGAACACTACTTTACATTGTTAGCTAGTTAACTACAACACTACTTTACATTGTTAGCTAGTTAACTAGAACACTACTTTACATTGTTACCTAGTTAACTACAACACTACTTTACATTGTTACCTAGTTAACTACAACACTACTTTACATTGTTACCTAGTTAACTAGAACACTACTTTACATTGTTACCTAGTTAACTAGAACACTACTTTACATTGTTACCTAGTTAACTAGAACACTACTTTACATTGTTACCTAGTTAACTAGAACACTACTTTACATTGTTACCTAGTTAACTAGAACACTACTTTACATTGTTACCTAGTTAACTAGAACACTACTTTACATTGTTAGCTAGTTAACTACAACACTACTTTACATTGTTAGCTAGTTAACTAGAACACTACTTTA
>NC_137686.1:7319009-7321509 GCF_963989245.1 Nansenia antarctica | reverse complement strand
ACACTGTTACACACTTACACACTGTTACACACTGTTACACACTGCTACACACCTACACACTGTTACACACTTACACACTGTTACACACTTACACACTGTTACACACCCAGCTAGTTAAACTGTTACACACCCAACTAGTTACACTGCTACACATCCAGCTCTTACACACTGTTACACACCAAGCTCCTTACACACAGTTACACACTGATACACACCCAGCTGGTTAGCACGAGAACAGCCATATATGTTATATCTTTGCACTCGATTACATTTCAGGACCCTCCTTTCATGACCTTTCCTAGATATGTGCGTTCTACCTCCCAGTATCCTTACATTTTCAAAATCACATCAGGATAAGCTAGTATAAAGCTATTTTGCTATTTTTTCTGCGTAGGAGGCAGGCTAATTTACAAGCCGGCCAACTAGTGGTCGTTGTGTGTAAATAGCAGCTTCCCATTGTAAAGACTATGGTCATTTGACCCCCGAGGCGGCTCTTATAGCCGGTAAAAAAAGGCACGGCTGTTCTCGTGTTCCACACTGTTCCACACCCAGCTGGTAGAGGCGAAGGGAAGCAGCATAAACAAGATGTAAAGTGGCAGTGAAGTTAAAGTTATTTATTAGCGGGGAACTTCGATTGTCTTTTAAACAAAGCAAACGGTATTACACAGAGGCAAACACAAGCTACGGGCGCAAATCAAAGTATACAATTGAAACTTCTAAATTGCTCCTAACAAGGTGGGCTGTAACTCCTGTCTGAGTTTAAGTAAAACGGAAATAAAACCTTTGCGATTCAATTCAGCGGCGTTAGCCGAAAACACATTCAAAACAGTCGCCCCTGCTCCTAGTGTCTCTATACAAAAAGTAAACTGTCTGTCTGTCTCTGCCTCTTTCTCTCTCTCTTTAACTCTCTTTCTCTCTCTCTATAACTCTCTTTCTCTCCCTCTGTCTCTCTCCCTCTCTCTCTGACTGTCTCTCTCTCTCCTCTCTCTCTCTCTCCCCCTCTCTCTCTCTCTCCCTCCGTCTCTCTCTCCTCTCTCCCTCTCTCTCTCTTCCTCCCTCTCTCTCTGTATTAGTGAAGGTGAGAAAACAGTATGTCAACACACAGAATCTCACACACAACACTCCAATCCTCCATCTGGATGTCTAACACAAGTATGGATAAGGATGTCTCGTCTATCTAAAGTAATTAGCGAATCATTAGCGAACACAACACATGTCACCCAAACGGAGGTCAAACAACATGAGGCGTAGGGACGAGCTGCTAGACACACACACACACGCTCCCAACTGGCAAGGTCGTCCAAGCTTGTCTCCTCCAGGTGGCTGTGCTGATTGGTCTAGCCTCCGAGAGACACAGACACGGAGAGAGAGAGAGAGACACAGAAACGGAGAGAGAGAGAGAGACACAGACATGGAGAGAGAGAGAGACACAGAGAGAGAGACACAGACACAGAGAGAGAGAGAGACACAGAGAGAGAGACACAGACACGGAGAGAGAGAGAGACACAGACACAGAGAGAGACAGACACAGAGAGAGAGAGAGACAGACACAGAGAGAGAGAGAGAGACACACAGAGAGAGAGAGAGAGACACAGACACGGAGAGAGAGAGAGACACAGAGAGAGAGAGACACAGAGAGAGAGAGACATAGACACAGAGAGAGAGAGAGACACAGACACGGAGAGAGAGAGAGACACAGACACGGAGAGAGAGAGAGAGACAGAGAGAAAGAGAGACATAGACACAGAGAGAGAGAGACATAGACACGGAGAGAGAGAGAGACACAGACACGGAGAGAGAGAGAGAGACACAGAGAGAGAGAGAGAGACAGAGAGAGAGAGAGAGACACAGACAAAGAGAGAGAGACACGGAGAGAGAAGAGAGAGAGAGAGAGACACACACACACACACACACACACACACACACAGCTCTCTCCATATCTCTTGACACCCCCCTGCTACATAAGCAGCCGCGACTGCATCCATACTGCTGGGAACTCTCCGGGGTCAGATATTAAACATTCATGTCCTGTTTAATTTATCATCGTGGACAAGGAGGAGGGGGGGGGGGGGGGAGAGGAGCGGAGAGCGTTATCGCTCATGGATTTATTCATGTATTCCTTCTCTGTTCTGGCGGTGACCTGCACGGTTCTCTCTCTCTCTCCTCTCTGCCTCTCCTCCAAGGGGGGGACGGGGGAGGGACGTGTGTGTCCCTTTGTGTCCCTGTGTGTCCCTGTGTGTCCCTGTGTGTCCCTGGCCCGCCTGTGATCTGATGCCACCGGGCTGCAACGGCGTAACGCCCCTCCTGTACCTTCCTGTCTGCTCCCCCTCGCAATGTCACGCTGTCTCTTTCTTTCTTTTTCCGCGTCGGCTCTGTTCTTTCTGTCGTTGGTCGTCGGAGGCGGAGGTGGATGTGGTGGGAGGAAGGGGGTCGTTGTCATGGTACAGGATGAGGAACGCTATCCAAAACACGTCTGCTGATCGGTACCGCTCCGTAGTGT
>NC_137686.1:7311509-7316509 GCF_963989245.1 Nansenia antarctica | reverse complement strand
GTAGTTGGCACACAGGGGGTTAAAGGCGTTGGTCCCACACACAAACAGCCCTCCGTGCTGCCTCAGTAACACCTTGATGAAGTTACGACACTCCCCCTGGAACAAGACAGGAGAGAGGGAGAGAGGGATGAGAGAGGAGGGGACAGAGAGGGAGAGAGATGAGAGAGGAGAGATGGATGAGAGAGGAGAGAGGAGAGATGGATGAGAGAGGAGAGAGGGATGAGAGAGGAGAGAGGAGAGAGGGATGAGAGAGGAGAGAGGAGAGAGATGAGAGATGAGAGATGAGGGAGGAGAGAGGGATGAGAGAGGAGAGGGGGACAGAGAGGAGAGAGGGATGAGAGAGGAGGGGATAGAGGAGGGGTAGAGGGACATTCTGAACTAGAGGACAGCATTAGGGAAACACTACCAAGGTAAACCATAGACGCACGTGGTAAAACACCTCTAAACTACTGTACATATATGACAATGGAAATGCCTATATTATGATAGCAATGACAATACTTGTTGGCTGCTCATCCCTGGTTAATGTGATCACTCTATAACCTTTGCACTACTGATATTTACATTACTACATTTGTACTACTGTATATTGCACATTGCACATGTCTCCTGACATAGCTTCTTTTATACTCTGCACATTAGATACTGTACATAAACTACCTCACTGTACATAGCTCATAACTGTATATAGCCCATAACTGTATATACCTCTAAACTACTTATGTTTACAATACTACCTCTGCACATACTGTATATTACATAGTTACCTATCACTACCATTCTTGTTCTACTTATATCATGCCCTTATATCACTATTTGCACTTCTGGTTGGATGCTAAACTGCATTTCGTTGTATTGTACTGGCACTCTGCGATAACAATAAAGTTGAATCTAATCTAATCTAAAACAAAACATGCCACACTATCATTGTCATGTTTTTATATCATGTTTTTTTTTATTTTTTATATCATGTTCTTATATCACTATTCGCACTTTGGTTAGATGCTAAACTGCATTTCGTTGTCTGGTACTTGTACCTCTGCAATGACAATAAAGCTGAATCTAATCTAATCTAAAGAAAAAAACCATTCTGAAGCATAAGAAGCACATGGTTGAAACTAGCATTCTGAGCCATAGAAGCACACGGTAAAAATGTATCACTCTGAACTATACGGGGCGCATAGCAGTCTGTACGCCTTGAGGAAAATTACATGAGCCCTAAATCTCTTTTACACCCACAGCAATTCGCTGTTACGGTTTTAGCCCTTTATTCGAAAGGACAATAACTCCACATGTCTGCTAGCTAGCATGAGCACACCAGAACGTTTACTGCTCACAGTGAATAGCTCTCTGGGGCCTGGAGGAGTATCTAAACATGGACCATTTCACGCCCCTTTATCATTCCCCCGTCTTCCTCCTCCACCTGTTTTTCTCTCCTCCCTCCTTCTCCCGCCTCTCACACACCTTTGATGTTGTTCTCTCTCTCTCTCTCTCGCTTTCGTTCTCGCCCTCTCTCCTTTCATCTGTGTCCCTTAATTTCACACCACTCTCTCTCTCCCTTCTCTCTCTCCTCTCACTCTTTATCTATGCTCTCTCTCTCCCTTTTTCTGTCTCTCTCTCTCTGTCCGTTCTTTTATCTCTTCCTGGTGGTCTTTAATGGTTCTATTAATTTCTCTCCCTCGTTTGCCTCACTCCTCCCTCCTTCCTTCCTTCCTTCCTTCTCTCTTTCCCTTCTTCTCTCCTTCCCTTCTTTCTCTTTCCTCCTTCCCTCCTTCCCTCCTTCCCTCCTTCCTTCCTTCCCAGCAGCTGTCCAACCATGAGCTCTATGAGCCCGTACAATCTGGCTTCAGATCACACCACAGCACGGAGACCGCCCTCATTAAGATCATCAACGATTTTCTCATCACCGCTGACTGGCCGCTTCAGTATCCTCATCCTTCTGGACCTCTCTGCAGCCTTTCGACACTGCCTCCCACACCATCCTCCTCCACCGCCTATCCGCCCTCCTAGGTGTCACCGGCACAGCCCTCTCCAGGTTCCAATCCTACCTCTCAAACAGGGAACAGTTTGTCACCATCAATGGCTCGAGTTTCCCCCCCAGCCCCAGTCGATCATGGCGTGCCTCAAGGCTCTGTGCTCGGACCTCTCCTCTTCACAATCTACATGCTTCCCCTCGGCCAGATCCTCCGTCATCACGGCCTCAACTTCCACTGCTACCCTGATGATACCCAAATCTATCTCAGCTCCACCCCATCCTCTCCTAATAAGAAAACAGAGCTCATGGTTGTGGCACCCAAGGCGCTGCTCCGGAAGGTTGGCGACTTCATCCTCGAGGTTGACGGCAGCTCCATCTCCCCATCTCCCGAAGTCCCCAACCTGGGCGTCATCCTCGACTCCACCCTCTCCTTCCAATCACCCAATAAATCTGTCACCAAATCGCCCTTCTTACACGTCCAAAACATTGCCAGACTCTGACCGTCCCTCTCTGACTCCATGGCCGAAAACTCTCGTTCATGCCTTCGTCACCTCCCGCCTGGACTATGGACCTATCGCTAAGCCACGCCCCAAAATAGAAATTGTCCAATCATATCACAGCAAAAGTCACTACAGGCAGAAAACTCGGACAAACAACTCGCTAATATCTGATGGTGAAAAGCTTCTAGACTAAATATTCTTTAAAAAAAACATGTCTATTACTTGCTGTGGTACATCAGAAATCAGAAATGTGCCAACAACAGCGGCTATACACCCTGAGATGCCTCAGGAAAGAACACAACAAGCAGGAGATACTGGTGGCCTTCTACCGCGGCGCAGTGGAGAGCATCCTCACCTACGGCATCTGCAACTGGTTCTACAGCTGCACAACAGCGGAGAGAAATGCGCTACAGAGAGTCGTGAGAACAGCACAGAAGATCACTGGCGCCCCCCTCCCCTCTCTGGAAGAGCTGTACAACACACGCTGTCTCAGGAAGGCCTCCAAGATCTCCAGGGACCCGACCCACCCTGGGTACGTATACTTTATCAGGCTGCCCTCGAAAAGGAGGTACAGGACCCCGGCCGCTAAAACAAACAGACTGAAGAACTGCTTCTACCACAGGGCCGTCCAGGCCCTGAACACAGCAAAGACCTAAGTTCTGGGCCCTGGACAGTCTGGACGGATTGTATGGCAGCTGCTGGACTGAAAAAATCAGGTGTAGTGCTGAGGCACAAACATGTACATTTCAAGCCTGCAAACTGTGACACTTTAAATAATGTGAAAAAATACTATTGTGCAATATGACAACCCTAGTTGACTATCTGTGCAGTATAGTACAGTGGACTGTGTACATAGCCTTTATTTATGTAAACCAGCTCCTTACCTTCTTGTGATTTAATTCTTTTTCTAAAAGTTTTTTTTTTTTTTTCCCTTTCCTAACACCAGGGGAGCCACCCCTCCTAAATGTCGTTGTTTGGTACCTGTACTGTAGCAATGACAATAAAGTCCATTCATTCATTCATTCATTCATTCATTCATTCATTCATTCCCGTCATTGTAAGTCATTGAATGTCATTCAGTCACGGTCGGTCAGTCAGTCACTGTCAGTGAACCGTTGTTTGTTTGTCCGAGTTTTCAAAGGGGGCGTGGCTTAGCGATCGGTCCATTGCAATGGAGTCCTGTTCAGGGTTCCCAGCAAAGCCCTGGACAGGCTCCAGTATGTGCAGAACTCAGCTGCCAGGGTTCTCACCCACACCAAGTCCATCACCCCCACCCTCATTCACCTCCACTGGCTTCCGGTCAAGTCCCGCATCACATACAAATTCCTCCTTCTCACCTACAAGTCCCTCCACGCCTGTGCCCCCCAGTACCTCACTGACCTTCTCTGTCAACATACCCCATCCTGGAACCTGCGGTCCTCAGACATGGGTCTGCTCTCCACCCCGCGCACCAACCTACGGACCTTCGGGGACAGAGCCTTCAGTGTGGCAGCACCCACCCTTTGGAACTCTCTCCCCCACAGTGATCCGCAACGCCCCCCTACCCTGGACACCTTCAAATCAGCCCTCAAAACCCATCTGTTCACCAAGGCCTTTGGACCCTAAGTTTAGTTATGTCACTGTCGCTGTCTCTGTGGTTTTTTTCTGTTGTGTCTGTCTGTCCATAAATTCTGTAAAGCGTCCTTGGGTTTGTGAAAGGCGCTATATAAAACCAAGATATTATTATTATTATTCCCTCCTTCCATTCTTCCCTTCTTCCATCCTTCCTTCCTTCCCTCCTTTCCTCCTGTTCTGTCTCAACTAGGTCTGTCACCCTTCCCCCCACAGTTTCCATTCTCTCTATCGGTCTCTCCTAATCCCCCCTTTCTCTCCTCTCCTCCTCTCCTCCACCCCCACCTCTCCTCTATCCCTCATCCCTCCATGTGTCACCTTCTATGCTTTGCTCAGATGTCCCTGTGTGACTCAGATCACTGTCACATATCAGATTCATTAATCAACAGATAACCCAGAACTCACTGCGCGTGTATGTGTGTGTGAGATAAAGTTTTAATAGGCATGTGTGGGTGGGGAGGTGTGTGCGTGAGTGTGTGTGTGTGTGTGTGTGTGTGTGTGTGTGTACTAACCTCATGTTTGCCCTTCATCCTGCAGACTCGAATATCGTTCTTATTGGATTCCCACGTCCTCTTCTGCAAAACAATGAGGAACATTATCCACCATTAAGATGTGTGTGTGTGTGTGTGTGTGTGTGTACGTGTACGTGCGTGTGTGTGTGTGTGTGTGTATACGTGCGTGTGTGTGTGTGTACGTGCGTATGTGTGTGTGTGTGTGTGTACGTGTGTACGTGTGTGTGTGTGTGTGTGTGTACGTGCGTGTGTGTGTGTGTGTGTGTGTGTGTGTGTGTGTGTGTGTGTGTGTGCGTGTGTATGTGTGTGTGTGTGTGTGTGTGTGTGTGTACGTGCGTGTGTGTGTGTGTGGGGGTAGTTCGGGGAGGATAAACTTGTGCTGGAGTGCAGATGGTGAATCAT
>NC_137686.1:7302147-7304647 GCF_963989245.1 Nansenia antarctica | reverse complement strand
CACACACACACACACACACACACACACACACACACACACACAAACACACACACACAAACAGAGGCACACACATGCACACAGACACACACGAATCCCATTCCATTTGACACCTTTGGCATTTAGCAGACGCCGTTTGGCAGAAGACAAATCGTGACGTTAGAATTATAAGGTTCTAGCTCCATTTTTGTCAAGATTTAGTTTTTTTACATAATCTGATCCATTAAGTGTTTATTAATGCTTGTGTGGTGTTATGTTTAAAATGTTGACATTTTTGAGTTAGTAATTCATCAAATACAAAGGTTCCATCTCACAAAACATAATGGAATGTAAAAACTTTGACGCTCAATATCTCTGAACTGCCCTAAACGGAGATAGAACCTTATAATTCTAAACTCACGAAATGTATTTGTTTGTAAGTGAATCATCAGTACATCCGTCACCGCAAGAAAAAGTAATCTGTGCTCGGGCCAGGGGCCATCGGCAGTCCTAATGCTAGAAGAATGAAGATGTATTAGTGTTATCATTTTTTCGTTTTTTTACGCACACCACAGGCTGTTTGAAGGAGGTTGAGTGAAGACTAGGGATGATGACAGACAGTTGTGTGTGTGGCATGGTCACCACGACAACAACACTCCAAACTAGGGGTTGGGAGAGAGAGAGAGCTGAGGGGTTTGACACCGAGATATCAGAGTGTTGACTGAGGAAGGTGTCAGTAGGGTATTCCCCAGAGTGGGTGAGGGTGAGGCTGAATTAACGAATGAATGAATTTATTTGACATGTTTTTTAATTAAGCGTTATGGAGCGAGAAGCCGTGGTATATCGTGGATATCGGCACAGCTAGCAGGGTGGTTAGTTACACGATATACCACGGCTTCTCGTTCCATAACGCTTTTATACAACGGTTACCACATTTATCTAGCAATATTTCACAAAAGAAAGACAAGACAAACTTTTAATTAATGTATGTTAATGGAACTATGTTTTATTGTAATGGCCAATGCACACGGCCCCGATTTTGTCGCACCGCCGAATTCGATTCCATTGTTTTGAATGAGACAATGCACACGCCGTGCGATGCGATATTATCGCAAGGCAACATTCGATTCTCCATTCACACCAATTGAAATAATTCAAAGAATTGAGAATCGAATGTTGTCTTGCGACAAACTCGCACGCCGTGTGCATTGGCCTTAAAGGGCTCTGCACACAGCGTGCGATTTCTGTTGCGCGTCAACGTTCCATTTTGAAGTTTGAATGGAAGTCTATGAGAACATCGCATTTACCCACACACGGCCCCGATTTTAATCGCACGGCGAACATTCGATTCCATTCATTTTGAATGGGACAAAGCAGTGCGACAAAACTCGCACGCCGTGTGCTTTGTCCCATTCAAAATGAATGGAATCGAATGTTCGCCGTGCGATTAAAATCGGGGCCGTGTGTGGGTAAATGCGATGTTCTCATAGACTTCCATTCAAACTTCAAAATGGAACGTTGATGCGCAACAGAAATCGCACGCTGTGTGCAGAGCCCTTAAGGGTATTCATCCGCTGAACAGTTGTTTATCGGTTGTTAAGCAACGGTAAGAATGGAACTTCATCGATAACGGTAATATATACAGTACGAACGCGGAGTAATATGAAAAGGGTTAGGGTAGCACTGATGTTATCACCTAACAGGAGTTCTAAGGCCCCCATATAAATGACCTAATTACTAAAGAGCCATTTCTTCAGATGACTTTTGAAGCTGCTCAAACTCGGGAGAGTGTTAAGTTCTTTACGTAGACTGTTCCATTGTTTGACAGCAGTGGGTGAGGGGGGGGGGGTGAGGGGGGGGGTCAACACCATCTCCATTCATTCTCATTCAAGACTTGAGTCAAACAATTGTCATTCAAAGGGGGTATTCATTTTCAAAACTTTATTTTTATTTTTATCTTCCACTTCTTGCAGTTGAGCCCGATCTTGAAGCAAGAATTTCACACACACATGAATTTCACACACACACATGCACGCACACTCACGCACATGCACACACAAGCGCACACAAGGACGCACGCACGCACACACACACACACGCACACGCACACACACTCACACACACACACGCGCACACTCGCACACACACACGCACGCGCACACTCGCACACACACACACACACACATACTCATACACACTTACACACTCACACACACACACTCACACACACACACACACACACACACACACACACACACACACTCACTGACACACTCACACACACTCTCCACCGTCCACCACCTACCACCAATCACAAATGAAGACAGGCCTGTATCGACCAGGCCCGATCGATCCCTGTCCGGTACACACTCCAGACATGCAGTATCATATATCGGCTATTGGCTAGCTGTGTGACAGGGCCTGTATATCTGAGCCTCCTATTGGCTACTGACGAGGGCTTTAGAGGCAGATTCAGAGACTATCGACTAACTACAGTATATGAAATAAGACCACTGGGGAGAGA
>NC_137686.1:7284647-7294647 GCF_963989245.1 Nansenia antarctica | reverse complement strand
TCAGCCGATAAGTGGGGGATTGAGGAGTAAGTAGAGAGCTCCTGGTAGCATTCAGACAGGCTGATCGTAGGTCAGTTGATAAGTAGGGATTGAGGAGGAGAGAGCTTCTGGTAGCATTCAGACAGGCTGATCTCAGGTCAGCGCTAAGGAGGACTAAAAGAGCCATAGGAGAGATCATGTGAGCGAGTTCTCTATCCTCATTAACATGATACCTAAGATCCTAATTGCCTTATTAGCATATTCATCTGCACGCCTTGCTTCTCTCTCTCCCTCTCTCTCTCTTTTTATCTCTCTGTCTCTATCTCTCTCTCTCCCCCCCTCTCTGTCTCTCTCTCTCTTTCTCTCCCCCTCTCTCCCTCTGTCTCTCTTTCTCTCTCTATATATATCTCCCCCCTCTCTCTCTATCTCTCTCTGTCTCTCTCTCTCTCGTTATCTCTCCCTCCCTCCCCCCCTCTCTCTCTCTCCCTCTCTCTCTCTCCCCCCCTCTCTCCCTCTCTCTGTTTCTCTCTCTCTCGTTCTCTCCCTCTCTCTCTCTCCCTCTCTCCCCCCCTCTCTCTCTCTCTCCCTCTCGTTCTCGCCCTCTCTCTCTCTCCCTCTCTGTCTCTCTGTCTCTCTCTCTCCCTCTCTCTCCCTCTCTCCCTCTCTGTCTCTCCCTCTCTCTCTCTCTCCCCCTGCTCTCTCTCTCCCCCCCCCTCTCTCTCTCTCTCGTTCTCTCCCTCCCTCTCTCTCTCTCCGGTCCAGACCGTGCATGTTAAGCTGGTATAAATGATGGGGCGTGTTAAGGAGTATCCTTGGCTCTCCTTCCTGAGTGAAATATCCCAAGAGGCTTTGTCAGGGACTTACACAAGGACACACACACACATATATATACCTTTTATCATACATGGCAACGATACAGACACGCTGTGAATACCTACGCTGCCGTTCCACAGAACACACACACACACATTCGGAAGCCAAGAGTTGATGCTGCAGAGTAGCTGGGTATGTTATGGTGCAGCACAGAGGCTGCTGCAAAGACGACACACACACACGCACACACACACACACACACACACACACACACACACACACGAACACACGCACACACACACACACACACACACACACACACATATCACCGTTACCCGACATAAACCTCGGCGTTGCACACACACACGAACACACGCACACGCACACAGACACCACACACACACACACACACACACAAACACACGCACACAGACACCACACACACACACACACACACACACACACACACACACACTGCGCAGGACTGGAGTGAGAGCTCAGAGCAAGGGCAAACGCTCCAACACAGAGCTTGACTGCAGCAGGCAGCACATATGCATTCACTGCACAGCGCTGGGGAGCTGAGAGCAGCACATGAGTATGCAGGGCACACACACTCCGTCACACACTCACGCTCGCACACGCGCGTGCGCGTACACACATGCATACGTGATGAGCACGCACGTACGCACACAGACACACACACAAACACACACGCACCCGTGCACGCACACACGCACACACACACACACAAACACACACACACACACACACACACACACACACACACATCCACCCACCCACCCACACACACACACACATAATACTGTACATAAGTAGCAGGGGAGGCTGATGGAGAACCTGGTCTGAATGAGGGCTGGTATCCAACATGGCCGCCACGCTGCTCTGACAGCCTCAGCCTGGGGTGAGCTCTCCTCTGTCTCCCTGGTACTGGTACCAGTACTGGTACTGGTCAGAACCATGGCACCCCCAGGTAGGTACAGCCCCACAGTACAGGTTGTGGTCTCAGCTGTGAATCACCATCATTAGGATAAATATAGCTGCCCTGGTCACATGACCACAGCTCTCCATAGGAGGGGCCGAGGGCTACCCAGGGTCTGCAGCGACCAGGGCTGAACAGGAAACACATACGCACAGAGGTACACCCACACACACACACACACACACACACACATGGCACACATACAGACACGCACGCATGCACGCACACCCGCACATACACACACACACACCCGCATGGCACACACACACACCCACACACACACACACGTACACACGTACACACACACACACACACACACACACACACACGCACGCACACACACACACACACACACACACACACACACACACACACTGATAACCTTTCCTCTGAGAGCCCTCTCCCCTTGTCTCAGGTGTAATTGTGTTGCTCCTCTGCCTCCCTCCTCTCTCAGCTGTGACTCTGATGAAAAGGCGTAATTAAGAGAGACGCTAGGGTGTGTGGAAGAGGAGGAGGAGGAGGGGGGTCTGGAACGAGGGATGGGGGAGGAGGAGAAGATGATGAGGGGGCGGCGGCGGCGGCGGTGGAGAGGGAGGGAGGAATCAGGGGAAAGAAAGGAGCAGAAATAGGGAGAAGCAGGCGGAAGAGGATAATGAGGGGGAGGAGGAGGAGGAGGATGATGAAGGGGAGGAGGTGGAGGAGGAGGAGGAGGAGGATGATGAAGGGGAGTACAGGAGAGGAGGATGATGAAGGGGAGGAGGAGGAGGAGGATGATGAAGGGGAGTACAGGAGAGGAGGATGGGGAGAGGGTGGGAGAGGGAAGAGATTATCCACATCAAAGACCAAATCAGACTAAAACCTCATCTCGAGCAGAGAGCAAGACAAAAGACTGAGAGCTGTGCCATGCCTTTGTCTCCCAATCAAAACCCCTCTGGTTCTTATCTCCGGCTGAGCGGCCGCCTCAAATACCTTCCGACGGCTTTTAAACGCTCCGTAAACACTCTTTTCAGGAAACGGGGCGGCAGCGTGCAAAACTGTCGAAGGAACGCAAACGGCACTTTCCCAACACAGCTCTCTCAAGCTCAACATCCCTCAACTTCTGTCCGTAAGCATCGGGAAAGACCAAGTCGTGATGTTAGAATTATAAGGTTCTATCTCAATTTTTGTCAAAGTGAGTTTTTTACATAATCTGATCCATTAGGCGTTTATTAATGCCTGTGTGGTGTTATTTTTAAAATGTTGACATTTTTGAGTTAATAATTCATAAAATACAAAGGTTCCATCTCATAAAACATAATGGAATGTAAACACGTTGACGCTCAATATCTCTGAACTACCCTAAACGGAGATAGAACCTTCTCATTCTAAACGGAGATAGAACCTTATCATTCTAAACGGAGATAGAACCTTCTCATTCTAAACGGAGATAGAACCTTATCATTCTAAACGGAGATAGAACCTTCTCATTCTAAACTCACAAAGTGTTACAGCGTTTTTTTTCCCGAAAGGTTGTCTTGTCTTGCGCGCGTGCGAGCGAGGCGCAGGTCGACGGCGCGAGAGGGTGTGAGAGTGCATGCGAGTGGTCTACTTTACTATGCAAATGAGCGCGCGGGAGATAAGGGGGTATTGGAATAACGCTCACGTAAGACAGAGGAGACGCATATTTATCACAGACTAATCGAGGCCAGGTGGAACGAGTTCACTGTCTCTCTGTGCGCGCAAGAGAAAGCGAGGGCATTTGCATTATAGACACAGCAGCAGCGGCGGTGAAGTCAAGGTTTAAGATAAGACGGTCCAATCTTCTGAAAAGACTGTATGTTTTGTAACAGGGAAACAGGGAGTCGATCTACTAGACGGCCTATAAAGTGCCGGTTTAAGGTTGTTTTTTAAATTCTGTTCTATTATGAACGTTATAGAGGTCCACGATACACTACCCACCTAACATCTGCACTAAACTGTACGCCCACTCCCTCAAAAACACACTCACGGGGGTGGACACATTGTCACACACACACACACACACACACACACACACACACACACACACACACACACACACAAACTCACACGGGTGGACAGCACTCACCCAACGTCACCCACTAAACCGTACTCCCACTCACTCAAAAACACACGCACACAGGTGCAGACACACACACACACACACACACACCTTCACACACCTACACACACACACCTTCACACGCCTACACACACACACACACCTTCACACACCTACACACACACCTACACACATACACACACATACACACACCTTCACACACACACACACACACACACACACACACACACACACACACACCTACACACACACACCTTCACACACCTACACACACACACCTACACACATACACACACATACCTTCACACACACATGCACACACTCACATAAACATAACACCTGTATTGAACCGTGTTATAAGCTGGCTGGTTCCTATCATGGGAGTGTTAGCAGCAGCGTTTGGATGCAGAGGGGGGGGTAGGGGGCGGGGGGCTGGAGGAGCCATATGCTGCCTCAAGTGAAGTGAACACACATGTCTGCATCCCTCTCTGTGTGGAGGGGGGGAGACCACCACATGCTTGTACACAAGGGTCCCTTGATAATGGGCAAGCGCTCAGGGGAGAAATCATCGATGAAAGGAGATCATTAAACTGAGCGTAAATACCAGCATATGCTACATTATATGGGCCGTAACAACGGCTTTCATCTTAATCAATTACAGTTAACACTCACGGTATATACAGGGCTGTATGTGGCCCATGTGACTGGTATTATGTGGACCATATGGGAATCAAAGTCAATATTTATTCCCCACATACCGTGTAGAGCACCCACCCCAGGGCCTTCCAACCAGGTCGGAAGGGAGAGGAAGGGCCTGTTCCATTTCGGCCGCTTGCTCTTTACCCTAGTTCCTTGAGTAGGCGAGTTCCTCTCTGAAAGGACGGTATATCAGCACCACTCGGCCTACGGAGGCCTGATCTGTAGGACGCAAGCCACCGAGATGGGACTAATAATACCGTGGTTTTATATAGCGAACTTTCACAAACCCAAGGATGGGATTGGGCTTACAGATTTTACAGAAAGAAAGTCAGAGAGACACGACAGAAAACCACAGAGACAGCGACAGCGACAAAACTAAACTTAGGGGCCAAAGGCCTTGGTGAACGGATGGGTTTTGAGGGCTGATTTGAAGGTGTCCAGGGTATGGTTGCCGATCACTGTGGGGGAGAGAGTTCCAAAGGGTGGGGTGCTGCCACACTGAAGGCTCTGTCCCCGAAGGTCCGTAGGTTGGTTGCTGGGGGGTGGAAAGCAGACCCATGTCCGAAGACCGCAGGTTCCAGGATGCTAAGCTAACCCCATACTATAACAATAGGCCAAAAGCCCTTCATGCAATTAATGCAACCAAACTGAGGTCATTACACAACACGGGAGAAAAGGCAACACAAATCTAATCATCCATGACCATGTCCAATTACAAAAACAAAGATGACACAAAGAAAAACAACCCGTGTGTATCTACCACATCACGGGTCGAGAGAAAGTGCTGGGGGGGTGGAAAGCAGACCCATGTCTGTACTTTCTTCAGGAGAGTTTATTTTTGATACCTTCCCCAGGATAAAAGCTACATTCTGACAGGCAGGTTGAATGGCCGCCCGCAAAGGGTCCGGCACCTCTTGCCTTCTTAATGCTGACGAATGGCTCCCTGAGCTCCTGGCCCTCAGGACCCCTGCGGGAACAGGTCATCCAGCAGATGCCCGCGCGGCCAGAGCTCTCTGATCCCACAGCCGTGAGGTACACAGGCACTACGCAACTCCTCCTAAATGTTGATTTAGTGCGGAAAGAAGACCACCCTGTCCGTTCCGCAACAATGGATTCTGTGTGAAGACAGGACCTTCAGAAGTTAAGTCAGACACTCAAACTGGAAGTTCTCTGTAATGAATGCCAAATGCGTCTCAAACATCAGACGTTGTATCAGAGTGTTTCGCGTTATAGCACCTCGACGCAGAGAGACAACGCTTTTGTTCTACCAGACATGGACCACCCCCCAAGAAAGAAAGTCTTGTAGGGTCTAGAGCAGGGGTCGGCAACCTATGGCACGCGTGCCAGCAGTGGCACGCGACAGCTTAAACAGTGGCACGCGACAGCTAATCAATAAGTGCGAGAATGGGATTTTTATTTTATTTATTTTTTATGTTGGCCGCGTTCGTAAATTCGCGCACACTGGGTTCAATGTCACAATGGGACCAAGTAGGATCAGGCCCGTGAATGAGTTCTCTCTTGCCCGCGGGATGATATTTAATTACTATTAAAACCGGCCCGCAGTATTATGTGCCCGCAGCACCATAATACTACAAGTCCCAAGATGCATTGGCGCGTACCGAGTGCCCGCGAGCGAGCGCGACCCCGCGTCTTCTCTTCACTTCAGTACTCGTCATGAGCAGCAGCAGCACAGTCACAGTGGAGGCCGAAACATCGCCGTCAATTCCCGAGTGTTCCCGAGTGTTCCCGAGTACAGTTTGCTGACAAACTCGGCATACTTGCTGCCGAATTCAGGCGGAGATTTTCCGACTTTGAAGCCCAAAAAAGCAGGCTTCAACTGCTCAGCAATCCATTTGCAGTTGACGTGGAAAGTGCACCAGCAAATCTCCAAATGGCGCTGATTGAGCTCCAGTGTAATGACACATTGAAGGCAAAATATGAGTCCGTGGCGCTGCTGAGTTTGCTCGTTTCATCCCCGACACAATGCCTGAGCTGCGCACCCAAGTTGCTCGCACGCCGTCTATGTTTGGCAGCACATACGTGTGTGAACTACTGTTTTCGTTGATGAAACTAAACAAAACATCACATAGGAGTCGTCTTAGTGATGAACATCTGAACTCAATCCTGAGGATTTCCTCAGCTCAGAGCCTGACTCCAAACATTAATGAACTTGTACTCAAGATGAGACACCAAGTATCGGGCTCAGCCTCAGACAAGTGAGCAGAAAGGACTTGGACTTGATATTTCTTTGAAGGGAATTATTATTTTTTTCTCCAGTTGAATGGACCCAGGGACATGTTGCCTAAGAAATTAATGCAACTGTTTTGCACTTTTGCAAGTTTGCACTAACTTTTCTAATTTTATTATAGAAGACAGTCATTGGTGAGGATCGGAGCAGCACACTGATTTGTTTTTAATGCATGCTGTTTCATTTTTGCATTTATCTTGCCATTGAGCTTTGAATGAAAATTACATTTAGCTGTTTACCTGTTAAAAAAAATAAAAAATAAAACGTTTTCAATTTATTACTGAAAGAGCCTTGAGAAAATATAGCAACTGATTTTATTTATGTTTTACTTAATTTAATGTAATGATTAATGTTAAGAGCAATATAGGCTGTGTTATTGGTATTGGTTCAATATGTGCAATAATTGCGAGTTTTAATAAACATTGAACCAGCCCGGCCCTCCACTTGTACCATTTTTAAATGTTGGCCCCCTGTGTATTTGACTTTGACATGACTGGACTAGAGGCAGTCTCGGGGACGCTCCGGCGCTCTCAGGGCGAATTTACGAATGCAGCCCTAGTCTCATCCACTCCACGAGAGCCGTATTCTGGCGCCAATTTTCAAAGTAAAATTCTGAATTCGATTCGATACTTGTATCAATATAACTCAAGTCGTTCAAGGATGAAGCAGACAAGGCCGAATCAATAAGACGTGCTGTGTCAAGGTATGGGAAGCAGGCCAGCACCTTTAAAGCATTTGCCACTGCTAAAAATCACGCAACTGAAGCAAGCTTTCGCATTGCTCATTGCATTGCGAAACGTGGAAAGCCATTCACTGATGGAGAATATATTAAGGAGGCTTTCCTCTGTAGCTCAGATGTTTTGTTTGAAGGCTTATCAAACAAAGACACAATAAAATCAAGAATAAAAGACATCCCAGTGTCAGACAGAAGTGTGGAACGAAGAATAGGAGAAATGGCAGAAAACGTGAAAGCGCAACAGACCGCTGGTTTGAAAGATGCGACGGTGTTTAGCCTCGCACTTGATGAGAGCGTAGATGTGAATGACATGCCACGTCTGGCTGTCATAGCAAGATACTGTGATTCTGCTGTAAGGGAGGAGCTCTGCTGCCTAAAACCAATGCCAGAAACAACAAAAGGTGAGGACATCGCTAAAGTTCTTATCGAGCATTTTGTGGAGCGAGGGATTGACATTAGCAGGATTTTTGCAGTGACAACAGATGGTGCCCCTGCCATGGTCGGGAAACAGAGGGGAGCGGTTGCATTAATTGTGTGCAACTTAAAGTGACCAAGTACCACCCCCAGATAATGGAGTTGAGCAAAGGAAAACAGGGCCAGGGATCACGACATTGATTGTTAGGACTGTTTACATGGCTTTGCATACATAGCTCTTTGCAACCCAAAAAATATATATGTTTGTTGTGGTTGGAATAAAAGAATAAAATGTAAGTAACAACCAAATAATTATATAAATATAAATTATAATTCATACAAGTAAGACCCTTGTATAATCACCCTCCAGTTAGGCCTACTTATTAAAATGATAACCATAGGGAGCGCAGTTAGCAACTTTGGTAGAAATTGAGCGCTCCAATTTGCTTAAAGTTGTGCTACGCATCACAAAGTTTAGTTGTCTTAGATGTTATGTTGGTAATTTTGTTCAAGTTTCAGTTAGTTACATTTTTAGGTTTATTTAGCATACATGGCTTTGCATACATAGCTCTTTGCTGAAAATGTTTGTTCATGTTGTGGAATAAAATTGCAGATCTGTTGGTCTGTTTGGTTTGGTTTGATGTCGAGTCATAATTAATGTTGATATTGTGGTTGGCACACTGACTAACAATAAAATAAAAAAATGGCACTTCATATCAAAAAGGTTGCCTACCCCTGGTCTAGAGTCTCCCAGTCTCCATGAATCAACCAAACAGGAACAACACACACACACATATACACAGACAATTAGGATGTTTACACGTTCCACAGCTTCAAGTGACATAGCATTTCACACCAGCAGCAAAAGTACGAAATCAATAAATCAGTGTCGACTGCGCGTTATTAGAGATGAAACAAGCGCAAATTGTTTCCAATTGCTCTATAATACAGTATTGTTCTCTTGGTGATAAGGAGAGCCAGCAACAAAACTGAAGTGCTCACATTTCTAGTGTCCTCGTTTGGAAGCCTCTCTCTCTCTCTCGTTTCCCCAATCTCTCTCCCTCTCTTACTCCCTCTTTCTCTCTCTCTCTGTTTTTAACACCTAACATACATGAAGAAACCCAAGGTCGATTCAACCCAAACCGGCTATACCACAACAGAGGAAAAAAAACAACCTCTCTCTCTCCCTTTCCCCTACAATGTGTTTGAATGACGACGCAATTGAGTTTCTATTTTCCTTTGCGGCAGCAAAGTCCGCTACGACGTGAACTCCAAACATTACCATCCGTTCTGGCGTCGTCGGGCATGGGAAGTGCTGTTTTCAGCAAGGCTCACCGTGCGTGATTGAATAGAGGCCCCCGGGTGATCAATACCGCTCGTTTGCAGTTCCCCGTGGGCAGAGCCCCCCCTCGGGGTCTCTTAGATTGCTTTTACCTGAAATCTCTATAACCAGATTAACCCCCACTTCTCGTGAATGTTTAATTCATTCCGATTATTGAATTAGTAGGGCCTAGGTGTCATAATGCCGTTGGAGTGTTCTAGTTTGGGTTATTGCGGTATTAGGCCCAATGGCTATTTCGTTCCCTTGTTTTTGGAGCGGCCTGTGAAGGACTTTCTACGACTCCCTGACGGTTGCGAAGAAGAAGTGGAGCTGGAACCTGTTTTCGATGGGTTTATGTTCATATTTTTGGTGTTAGCCGTCCTTGATGTTGTGCTGGGGGGGGGGGGGGGGGGGTGTGCTGTCTGAGGAGAGCCCAGGGGAAACAGAGGATGCACCTGTTGTTCCCTGCGGTCGCGGCGCGGTGGGGTTAGCACCTGCTCACAGGACTGCTGTGTGACTGTCTGTGTGAGCAACGGGGATAACAGGGAGGCCATTCACACACACACACACACACTCGCTCAGACGGTCTGCCTCCCTCCCTCCCTCCTCCCTCGCGCTCTCTCTCTCTCTCCACTTTCTCTCTGGGTCTCTCTATCTGTCTCTCGCCCTGCCTTCTCCCCCCCCCCTCTCTCTCTCTCCTTCTTTCTCTC
>NC_137686.1:7267147-7279647 GCF_963989245.1 Nansenia antarctica | reverse complement strand
GAGCCCACCTACTCCATGATCCCCGACCCAGAGACGGCGCCCGCCGCCCCCGCCCCCGCCGCCGCCGCTGCCGGGCCCGGGACGACCGGGACCCCTGCCGCCCCTCCCTCCCTAGGAGCCCCGGGGCTGCGCTCCCGGCTGGGCGGGGGTGCCGCCGCGGGGGACCGAGGGGGAGGAGGAGGAGCGGGAGGTGCCGGGGGTGCCGGGGGAGGGGTCGGAGCGGCGGAGGGCAGGTGGAAGCTCCACCTGACGGAGAGGGCGGAGTTCCAGTACTCTCAGAGGGAGCTGGACGTGACGGACGTGTTCGTGACCCGGTCCACCCGGGGGAACAGGGTGGGGTGCATGTACATCCGCTGTGCCCCCAACGCCAGGTGAGACAGAGACTCTCCTCCTCCTCATCACCTAGTTATCACACCAGGTTAGGACTAATGCACTATGGTCTGTTTACATGTGTGAGGGTCCCACGGATATAAACACAGGTTGTAAGGGCACGACTGTCTGTTGTGTTTTATTAATAACACGTCGGAACATTTCTTGGGAATCGTTCCTCATGACAAGTCGGTGCCTTGGAGGGGGGCAATGGTTCTGGGTTTTATATTGGACCGTACGGTTCTCCATCCACGGTCCAATACGCACTAGTGAATGTGGGTTTTTAGGGTTTATGCTGCGTTCCGTTGAAAGTCGTGGGTGGAGTTTGTCTGGAACGCAGTTGCTTCTTGTTCAAATGTTTGCTCATGGCGAGCAGAGTTGAGAACATGGTTTGAGGAAGCCCCGGATTCTACAAATCTGCGTTGTGGGGT
The DNA here is from genome assembly GCF_963989245.1 of Nansenia antarctica. Classification (NCBI taxonomy): domain Eukaryota; kingdom Metazoa; phylum Chordata; class Actinopteri; order Argentiniformes; family Microstomatidae; genus Nansenia; species Nansenia antarctica. The sequence continues at coordinate 7,278,847 of NC_137686.1, read as the reverse complement.
CATTTTGGTTTTGGCACTGAAGACAATGACGAGGGAACGAAAACAGTGAACAGAAATTGCTTCATGGGTGTCGTATATGCGCATAATGTGTATATGGTCTACCAGCTGTCATGGCTAAAGTGCACTTTTATTTCTTCCTCTCCTAAACTAGTAGTCAAGGCTAAGAGGCACTTTTACATTTGAAATATTTTTTTTTGTTTATATATATTTCTATTTTTATATTATACAATATACCAGTCATATTCTGGAATGTGTCTGAATGTTAAAGGTCCATAAGTATAAGCAAAATAAAGAAAAGTAACAGTTTTACGCACAAAAAAACAAAAAAACGAAGTTCATACCGAACCGTGGGCCAACTGAACCGTTGCACCCCTAGTGCCTTGTGTGCCCTCTTGTCTTTAACTCCATCTTAACTGTGCCTGCCAGGGAGGTGCCATCAGTTACCTGTAAGGAACGTGACAACACAAGTATTGAGCTGGGGCAGTGGTGGCACCTAGTGGAGAGTGAGTTGAACAGAAGGTCATGAGTTCAAATCCCACCTGGGGAACACCACCACTAGTGTGCCCTTGAGTAAGACACTTAGCCCTAAGCTACTCCAGGGAGACTGTCCCTGTCATCTCTGATTGTAACCTCTGTCTCCCCTCTCTCCTCCTCTCCTCCTCTCCCCCTGTCTTCCCCCTCCCCCTCTCTGTTTTCCCCCTTTGTCTCTCCCCTCTCTCCACCTCTCCCCCTTTGTCTCACGCCTCTCTCCTCCTCTCCCCCTCCCCCTCCCCTCTCTCCCCCTCCCCCTCCCCTCTCTCCCCCTCCCCTCTCTGTCTCCCCTCTCTCCTCCTCTCCCCCTCTGTCTCCCCTCTCTCCTCCCCCCCCCCTCCTCTCCCCCTCTCTCTCCCCCTCCCCCTCCCCTCCCCTCTCTCCCCCTCCCCCTCCCCTCTCTGTCTCCCCTCTCTCCTCCTCTCCCCCTCTGTCTCCCCTCTCTCCTCCCCCCCCCCCTCCTCCTCCCCCCCCTCCTCCCTCCCCTCTCCCCCAGGTTCACGGTGTTGTTCTCCCATGGTAACGCGGTGGACCTGGGTCAGATGAGCAGCTTCTACATCGGCCTGGGCACGCGCATCAACTGCAACGTCTTCTCCTACGACTACTCCGGCTACGGCGTCAGCACGGGCAAGCCCTCGGAGAAGAACCTCTACGCAGACATAGACGCCGCCTGGCACGCCCTGCGCTCACGGTGAACAGACACAGCAGACAGACAGACAGACAGACACACACATTCCAGATTATAGAATTGGTTCTTTGGTCAAACAAACCTAGTTGTTGAACATGTATCCTATTTACCTTTTAACGACGTGTGTGTGTGTGTGTCTCTGTGTGTGTGTCTCTGTGTGTGTGTGTGTGTGTGTGTGTGTGTCCCAGGTACGGCATCAGCCCAGAGAACATCATCCTGTATGGTCAGAGCATCGGCACGGTGCCCACGGTGGACCTGGCCAGCAGGTTTGAGTGTGCTGCCGTGGTGCTGCACTCACCCCTCACCTCCGGCATGAGGGTGGCCTTCCCCGACACCAAGAAGACCTACTGCTTCGACGCCTTCCCCAAGTAGGTCACACACAATATCTAAAGGACATACATACTAGCAGTCCATGCCTACACATAGGATGTTATTCACACCAAATGATGATTACAGTGGATTGACAGATACAGTATCAAAACTGTACAACAGACAGTATTCAGCTCATGGGTACAAGAAGCATCGCCTTCTCCATATTGAGCGGCTACCAATAATAGCAGATACTGAGCAGTACTTTGCTCACTGTTTGGCCCTTCTCTTAGATAGAGCAGCCGTTTGAAGTCTTGAAGCTTTACAGTGCCTCGTACAGCGTTGCGGCGGGCCTGAATATGGAAATGACACTAGGGGTGGGACGATTAGAAAATGTCATGTCACGATTATCGTGGGCAAAATAATCGCGATCCACGATATTATCGCGAGAATTATTATATATATATATATTTTAATGCCAATAAAACACACTGTAATCACTTTAACTTAGATTTTGTTGTATTTTTAGGACATTTTAAATCAGTAATTCAAATTCAGATTCTAGTGGCACATATCTCTGGCCATAATCCGGGTCCTTAATGTGGTATATGAGGTCAAAATCCTAAGTATGACAAAAATGGCTCAAATAGCCCCAGCCCTCTAAGGGTTAAGAAAGAGCAATTCCTTTTCGGCCAATCAGCACCTTTCATTAACGTACACAAGGAAGTTTAAAGAACGCACTCCCAGTGTTGCCAACTTCCAGAGCCCCTTGGCGACTTAATTAGTCAAAAGCGACCAGCGACAAATCTAACTTCCTTTTCTGGTCATTTGGGGAATTATTGTAAAGCATCTAACATATCCTGTATTCCACGGTTCACGTTACAACCGAGCTCAGGAGAGACGAGTAGGGATACAGTCTATGGCGAGCGAGGGTTGCCGTCTCCTCTCTCCCTCAACACTCACTCCCGCGGCCAGTCTGATAGCAGCCGCGGGGAGCGTGCCGTTGTGCGCGCGGCTCATGTGAGGAATTGCAATTATATTACAGTAACAGTCGCTAACTTGACTGCAAAAGTAATGTAGACTAGGCTGAAAAATAGCGCCAGACATTTGTTAAACACAGTTTATTCATAACATACGATTATGACGATTATTCAAATAATTAAAATTCTCCACGATTAAGTTATCGCGGGTGTTTTTATCGCGATTAACGATAAAAACGATAATCGTCCCATCCCTAAATGACACCCTCTGAAATCAGATCCACAATTCGATCATGCCTACATATGTAGAGCCCTTTATACACACACACACACACACACACACACACACACACACACACACACATAGACAGACACACACATAGACAGACACACACATAGACAGACAGTCAGTCAGACAGTCAGACAGACATACAGACAGACAGACACACAGACACAGACAGACAGACACACACACAGCCCACATCAAACAGAAACCATACTTACTGATAATCTGTTCCAAAGTAGTTTTTTATAAGGTTCTACGTATCCCTGTTACTGGTGTTGTTGCACTACTCACAGTTCACCAGCTCAGTGGCCTTGCGGTTAGAGTGTCCACCCTGAGATCGGGAGGTCGTGAGTTCGATCCCTGGCCGAGTCTTACCACCAAAGACTATAAAAATGGTACCTGGTGCCTCCCTGCTTGGCACTCAGCATTAAGGGTTGGATCGGGGGGTAAGACCCTGCGACATACCAGCGTCATGTCCAGGGGGTGTACATCAAGCCGCCTCATGTTACGTAAACAGGAGATAGGCTCAAGAACCATCGGTTCTCAGGCTACCGTAAATCCTCTAATAGTGGCCTCTATTCCACTAAAGGCCGGTCTCTTATAATGGTCAACACCAACAAATACAGGCCGTCTCCAATACAGGCCAGGTCCAATAAACAAAAAAAAAACTGACAGTAATATCTGGTATGACGGTTACTACGGTAAACTCCTGGTGCCTGTTATATAATGTAACTACAGTAACTTGTATTAAGGGTACATGCCACAAAACGAAAGAAAATTAGCTTGGAGCTAGAGGCTAAACTTTTACACTGGATCTACTCAATGCGGGACAAACACAATCGTTTCTCGAGGCAAAATTATACAAAGCAAAGGAGATTTATTTACATTTACATTTTTGGCATTTAGCAGACCCCTTATTCCAAAGCAACTTACAAACGATACATTTGACTAAGCAAGTAAATCATCAATTCACCAGTCGTAGCAGAAAGAGTAATTCAGCTCAGGCCAGGGGCCATTGGCAGTCGTCGTGATAGAAGAAGAAAGAATGTTCTCTTTTTTTTTGGGCTGCAGGTAGGCAAGCACCAGGTTCTTGAATCTGATGCGAGTTGCTATCGGGAGTTAGTGCAGGGTGCGAAGGAGGGGGGTGAAAATTGAACATTTGAAAATTTGGGGAGGTTGAACACCAGACGGGCAGCAGCATTCTGGATGATCTGCAGAGGTAGTAGTCAAGGCGGGAGATGACCAATCACTGGGTCAAGAGTTGCGCTGTTTCTCTGGTGAGGAATGGACCAGGATCACTCCAAGGTTCTTGGCTGTCAGGGTGGGGGTTACAGTAGACTTCTCCACTGTGATGGAGAAGTCTTGGAGAGGGCAGGCTTTCCCAGGGATGAAGAGTAGCTCAGTCTTGTTACGGTTGAGCTTGAGATAGTAGGCTGACATCCATTTAGAGATATCAGAGAGACAGGCAGAGATGTGTTACCACATGTAGGTCAGCGGGGGGGAAGGACAGTTGAGTGTGTCACTAACCCACCATCCTGCAACACAGAATCAAGGACAAGACAGCAGTGGAGGGAGGAGGCCGTAACAAGTGTCATCTGCGTAGCTGTGGTAGGAGAACCCGTGTGAGAAGATTACCGAGCCAAGAGACTTGGTATAGAGGGAGAATAGTAAGGGCCCTAGGACAGAGCCCTGGGGTACCCCAGTGGTGAGGGTTCGTTGAGAAGACAACAATTCTCTCCAAGTCACCTGGTCGGAGCGACCCGCGAGGTAGGAAGCGAACCAGGAGTGTGCGGTGCCAGAGATGCCCAGTTCTGAGAGGATGGAGAGAAGGATCTGGTGGTTGACTGTGTCTAAGGCAGCAGACAGGTCCAGGAGAATGAGAACAGAGGAGAGGGAGGAAGCTTGAGCAGAGTGGAGGGCCTCTGTGACAGCAAGGAGAGCAGTCTCAGTGGAGTGAAGCCGGATTGGTGGTGACCAGGTGTTCCATCTTACGGAGATAGTCAGTTAGTTGTTTAGATGCAGCATGTTCAAGGGTTTTGGAAAGGAAGGAGAGAAGGGATACCGGTCTGGAGTTGTGGACAGAGGACGGGTCAAGGGTTGGTTTCTTGAGGAGAGGCTTGACTCTGGCTATCTTGAAGGCAACCGGGACAGATCCTGTGGATGAGGAATTGATTACGGTGGTAAAGAAGGACGTCTGAGGAAATGGATTTGAGAAGAGGGGAGGTGATAGGATCAAGAGGGCAGGTGGTTGCCCGCTTAGAAGTGATCAGTGTGAGAATCTCATCAGGGGAGAGGGGGGGGAAAAGATTATGATGAAGCCAGAGACAGAGTGTAGTGTAGAGAGTCTGGAAGGGTTGTTAGCAGCGTTTGTAGGAGGAGGAGAAAAGGTGCTGCTAATGTCATCAACCATTTTTTTCGAAGTAGGTGACAGTCACAAAGTCATCAGCAGACAGGGAGGAAGGAGGAAGGGGAGGAGGTGGGTTGAGGAGTGTGGACTCTTGAGGAGATCTACTCTTCAGTGGGTGCTGGAGCCGGCAAGGAGTTTGTGGCTAGCAGTGGCTAGCTCTAAAAATGTCTGAAACACAAAATGCTTTCACTCCGGTTATTGTTAATACAACAGTTTAATCGGTCGTTATATGCTGTAATCTGGCTGTTTACGTACTGGTAGGCCTCTTTGATTAGTGTTGTTGGATGACGCAGGGCGTATTTTCACTGTGAGAGATGCAGTGCCCTGTATTTTGCTGATACTGATATCTGATTCTTATTGGCTGTGCTGTAAACTGGCCAGTCCGCCATTTGTTTAGTTTAGTTTTTATGTGGCATCGGGCACATTTATGTTATATTGTGTTAATACCTGTGGTGTTCCAGTTTATTGGTAATCTGATCCTTATTACGATAACTTAACTGTGACGTTAATGTGTTTGCGTTGTGTTGGGTTTGTGCAATGTTTTGCGATAAAAGTCAGGAAATGAAGGGATTATATCCATGAGAGTTTAATTTTAAGAAATAAAGGCCTCCCTCTGATATAAGCCTGCCTGCCACAAAGGCCTGGTGCTCTCTGCGGCTCAGTAAATAAAGGCCCCGGCCAATATTAGAGGATTTACGGTACTTACTTTTTACTTACGTATCCCTGTTGCTTTAACAAGAGAAGGTATCTAGGATTTGCATATTAACAGTAAGTAAGTCAAATTTATTTATATAGCACCTATCACAGACCAGCGGTCACAAAGTGCTTTACATAGGCTATAAAAACATAATTAAAGAGCAAAAGTAACAGCAGGTTAAAAGAAATAGGTAAACAAGTGAAAATAAAAACAAGAAACAAATAACAAGTGTACAACAAATAATAACAAGATACAAAAAGACAGGCTTTTGGGGTTTGTCTGTACAGGACAGTCTTGAGCTGTTTTTTAAATGCTTCGACCGAGACCGCTGATCTAAGTTCCAAGGGAAGAGCATTCCGAAGTTTGGGAGCCACGGTTTGGAATGCTCCATCACCTTTGGTTTTTAATCTGGCACGGGGGACAACCAACAAACCCTGGTCAGAGGACCTGAGAGACCTACTGAGAGACCTACCTACCAGTGTTATTACACCCTAGGCAGCGTCGTGTGTGTCTGTAAGGTGTTTATAAACCTGTCTATCACAGCGTAGACCGGGCTAAAAAAACGTTTATAACATGTCTATTACATCATAGACCGTTCTAAAAAAATTAGGGTAGTGGTGGTCTACGGGGATAGTGAGTTGGACTGGTGATCAGAAGGTCATGAGTTCAAATCCCACATGGGGAACACCACCACTAGTGTGACCCTGAGTAAAGCACTTAGCCCTCAGTTACTCCAGGGAGACTGTCCCTGTCATCTCTGATTGTAAGTCGCTTTGGATAAAAGCGTCTGCTAAATGGTAAAAATGTAAATGTCTAAAAAGACGTTTATAACATGTCTATTACAGCATAGACCGTTCTAAAGAAACGTTTATAACATGTCTATTACAGCTTAGACCGTTCTAAAAATGTGTTTATAACATGTCTATTACAGCATAGACCGTTCTAAAACAAGGTTTGCAGGAAAATTGCTATACAAATAAAGGTTATTATTATTATTATTAAAAAGTGTTTCTACCATGTCTCTTACAGCATCGAGAAGGTGTCTAAGATCCCCTCCCCGGTGCTGATCATCCACGGGACGGAGGACGAGGTGATCGACTTCTCCCACGGCCTGGCCCTGTTCGAGCGCTGCCCCAAGGCGGTGGAGCCCCTGTGGGTGGAGGGGGCGGGCCACAACGACATAGAGCTCTACAGCCAGTACCTGGAGAGGCTCAGGCGCTTCATCAACCAGGACCTGGCCACACCGCACGCCTGAGGAGGGAGGGAGGGAGGGAGGGGGTGTGTGTGTGTGTGTTTTCAATGTGGGAGTGAGAGAGTGCGTCTGTGTGTCTGTGTGTGTGAGGGTGTGTGTGTGTGTGCGTGTGTGTGTGTGTGTGGCGAATCTCAGAAATGAAGCACCTCGTGATTCACAGGCTTGTTAGACTGTGTCTGTGTCTGTGTGTGTGTGTGTGTGTGTGTGTGTGTGTGTGTGTGTGTGTGTGTTTGTGTCTGTGCGCATGTGTGGGAATGTGTGAGAGAGTGTGTGTGTGCATGTGTACGGAGGAGACTCACCTCCGGAATTGAAGAATCCCTCATGCATGGACCTAGAGGGGCGAGCCCCACCCCCCCCCAGGACAGCTGTCCTGTCTCTGAAGAAGAGGAGGAGGTGGTGACAGAGGACATCTCTGGGGCTATTGGGGTTGTGTGGCGTCCCTGGTGGCCCATCTCACCTCTGTCTGGCCTTCTCAGTGTGTTGTGGTTGGGATGTCTCTCTGCTCTGCCCACCGCCAGGCCAGAGTAGCAGGACTGGGGACCATGTGGGAAGGAGTGACACCCTAACCTGTATGGCAGTTATGTATGTCCTCCCTTCTCCTCCCTTCTCCTCCCTGCCCCTCCCTGCCCCTCTCTTCTCTTCCCTTCCCCTCCCCTCCCTACTGTCTCCCTTCCAAGTGAAAAGATCACAGAACGGCCCGATTCCATTTCAGCTCCCCCGAGCTTCCCCTGGTTCCTTACCGTCGACACTACCCTTTCGGTGTTCACAGATTCGAAAAAGCGCGGCTAGGCGTCAAGCAACGCGGTCGTCGCTCCATCCTAGCCCCTCACGTAACCGAAAGGGAAACCTCTCCGCCTCTATAGCTTCCCCCCCCCCCCCGCCCCTATTCCGCCTGTTAGCACCCACGCGGCAAAGGAGCTAGCGGAAGCAGAAACAGGCTGAATTGGAACGGGTCCCTTAGTTTCGAGAGCCGTAACGACACCGAAATGTCAAGAGTCACTCTCGTCCCAAACGGAGCGCGTGGCTACTATAGCCGCGGCGGCCATTTTGAGCCGCCTCTCGGAGAACGAAGGTTACCGCGATAACCGAGCGATGACGAGGAGGTACGGTGTCGTCTATGAAGTCCAGTATTACATTATTTGTTTGTTTGGCTGTCGGCCCAACAGGGCTAACCTAGCCTGTCCACGTTCAAACGTTCACTCATTTCTGAAGTCAAAAGGAGTCGGGGACAGAGGCCTCGACGTCTTGTCCGCGTAGCCCCCCCCCTCGTCCCCGATAACCATCGCTAGCTTGTTTACTTCACTAGCTAGGATGGCTTCTCTCACTCTCCGGTAGGATTTTGGTTAATGTGAAATAAAGTCGACGACCGAAGAGAGGTCTTGAGTGAATTCAACGTCGTAGTTTTTTTCTGTTTACGAACAAGACTCTCTCTCTCTGTGTGTAGCCGCTGAGACTAAAGATTCAGTTTGAGGTTTGGAGGAAGAGAGAAGAGAGAGGACTGAAGACTGAAGACCCAGTGGTCGGTCGGCGTGTGTCTGAGACCATCCAAACTGTCAAACCCAACCTGACGTCTTTGCTCCGTTTTTGTCAGTTTGGTCGGATTTGGTCAGCTCAGCGCTCTCTGCTCTCTGATTTAGTCAGCTCAGCGCTCTCTGCTCTGATTTAGTCAGCTCAGCGCTCTCTGCTCTCTGATTGGTCAGCTCTCAGCTCTCTGCTTTCTGATTGATCAGCTCTCTGCTCTCTGATTGGTCAGCTCAGCTCTCTGCTCTCTGATTGGTCAGCTCAGCTCTCTCCTATCGTCTTTGACCATCAAAACGGGAATGTTTTTTCTTAAAACAGTGATGGGGGGGGGGGCAGAAAATGATGTAGTCTTTACGATACTATTCAGTTTTTCTTTTCTTCTTTTCTTCTATAAACAACACCTTTTAAAAGAAAAAATAGCACTCCAAGGAATAAGCTTTCACTCATCGTCAAAACCCTTTTCTCCATGGTGGGTTGTTTGGGGCTGTGGGCTGAAGGCTGGGTTGTGTTGGTGTGCAGCCGGGCCGCTGGTACGCGGGCTCCTCCACAGACCAGGTCCTTGGTTCTGGTGCACTTGAGCTCACATATGGGAGGCAGAACTTCTTCATGTCTGACCCAAGCCATAAACCAGCCTCTCACTGTTAGTGTGGTGCAGGTTCCACCACACACACACACACACACACACACACACACACACTCACACACATGCATAAACACACACACACACACACATAGTTTACACTTAAACACATACTGACACTCAATTTATATACACACACGGAGCAAGCATGATCATGATAAGCAGGTCTTAAGTTCAGCACTATTGTACAAAGCATCCAAAGTGTAGTTAGTTAGCCTAATAGTATGTAAGTTTGTGCGTCTACTTTAACATTGTTTGATTTTTTTTAACGGACCCTCTTCAACAGGTCAGCAGCGAAGGACACTAGTGTCCCGTCTCAACCCCCCCCCTCCCCCCCAACCCCGTCGATCCCAATGGGTCGGATAGACCCGAGGAGTCAGCAGCATGGGTTGATCGATCGATCGTTCCACGTCGCTTTTCCACCTATCCGAAATCCGCCGTAATCTACGCAAAGTTTTGGCGGTTTAGGAGCTAGGGACGAACGGGGGAACGAGACCCTCGCCAGAGTCTCATCTCGCCCCTCTTCCCTGCCAGCGTCAGCGTCGGGCACCGGCGCGCTCTATTGAAGAGACCGTACTGTAACTGGTGCTGACGACCACACCTCGCGGTGGTCAGTCGTCCCCTGGTGAGAGGAGCACCTCCCTGGGCGGTGGAGGGCGAACGAACAATAAAACTAGCTGCTTCTCCACCGTCAACCAGGGAACCCTACGCCCGTCTCCCTAGGTGACAGAACACGCCCCTTATCGTCACACACCGGGGGGGGGTCCTCGATCTAGACTCTCTCCACTGGAGAAAGAGAACGTCGAGAACGTTGAGAACGTCACCCCGCCCGCCCCCCTCTCACCTCTAGAGTTTTTTCCTGGTCAGGTGACTTCGACCAGGGGAGAACTCCCATGCCCCCCACCCTCGTGCAGTCTTTGAATATGTGGCGACGGGGGGTGGGTGGGAGGGAGGGAGGGAGGGATGCGATACTCCACTTTACGAAGAGAGAATAGTCTCTCTGGATCCTTTAGGATAAAAGAAGCGTAGGGGGTTTGATGCTCTGAGGAGAGCTGTATGCATGTTCCATTGTTTGTGTTTGCTGGGCAAGTGTCAGGGGAGGGAAGATAACTAAGTAGTGTGTGTGATGTCAGAGGACGTCGAACTCCAGGCATCGGACAGTTTAGCGCTTTTTAAACAAGGGGGACGTCAACTGAGTTTTTTTTATTACTGAAACTAACTAATGTATTGTTTTTTGAGTTTTGTGCTAGAATTGGGGTGGGGATATATGCTGGGGTGGGGCTTAGACAACGAGTGGGAGGTTTCTATGGTTACTGTACTTAACTATTCTATTCTATTCTTTGTTTGTATTATGATTTGTAATTTTATGTTCCCTTTTTTTGAACTGAAAATATGATGTAATGAAGTTAATTCATCGGACTGAATCTTGACCTTTTTATTGACAATGGTAAAACAATAAACAGTTATGTACAAAAATATGAAACTCGACTTATTGACTTATAAAATCACACACTTTATTATCAATCAATGACGTATCAATATCAATAAAAAGTGCATCAGGTATCAATCAGTAACAGTTTATGAGGAGTGATCCAAAAACATTGAGGTGGGAAGATATTAATTTAAACTTCAAAAGTATATATATTTTTATACCACTCAATATGATTTGTATTGGTAGTAAACATGCTGAGTAGCAGATTAGAAATTCTGTTTGAGAGATTAGATTTGACAAAATCCTGAGTCTACCATCCAACACACATTTATGAAGACAGTTATGCATCAGTGATACTGATAATTGAAACAGTTAATCAAACAAAATATGTCTCTGGTAGAGATATGAATCAAAAGTAATGATTGAAAGTAAGCATGCAGTTTATGCACGACCGCACAGTGGTGTAGAATGTAGTTGCCACTGACTGGACACTGATTTAAGGTCATTCTTTAGTTTTAATTCTCCTTCCTGGACATGGCTCGATGATTTGGGGAGGTCTGGAACTGATCGTAGGTCTGTGCCAATGGGCAACTTTCACTGACGAAGGTCACATCGCCGTGTGGTTCTGAGCTGCCTCGATAATAGAGGAGAGAGCTCCCTCTACTGGCCGTCTAACGCTACTACCAGTGTTCTACACTACTAAGTCTCCTGTAGCCATGCTTCAAAGTCCTTCTTCTCACGTCTCCTTTGGGACTGGAGAATGTTATATTAGCATAAGAGGATGAAAGAAAGAGGGTGGGCTTTTAGCATCAATGCTACTAATGGCTAATATCGGAGTGCAAATAGAGGTCAAGAGAAGTGAACGAGAAATGCACAGCAAATGGGGACTTCTGTTAAGAAAAGCTTGATAACGACCTCATTGTCTTAATGATATATCGTACAATACATTTGTTTTCT
>NC_137686.1:7257147-7264647 GCF_963989245.1 Nansenia antarctica | reverse complement strand
TCACTGGCACAGCACCAGAATATCTGAAAGACCTTTTGCTAGTATATCAGCCCAATAGAGCTCTCAGGTCTTCTGACGCTGGTTTTCTCTGTGTACCACATGTACAAAAGAAGAGATTTGGTGAGGCTGCATTCTCATTTTATGCACCCAAAAAAGGTGGAGAGGGAGGGTGGGGGGGAGGGGGAGGTGGAGAGGGAGGGGGGAGGGGGGGGTGTACTCACAGTAACAGATAGATGCAGATGAGCGTGTTGAAGTTCCTGATCTCTGGGAGGAAGAAGATTCTTTTCACCCTTTCAGTGATGCTCCGGACCCACGACTCAGCTGACAACCACAAACCACAACACACACCTGTTATTCTGGATAAACCCACCTGTTCTCCTGGATAAACCCACCTGTTCTCCAAGGCCTTTGGCCCCTAATCTAGTTTTTCTGTTCTGTCTGTCTGACTGTGTGTCTATGAAATCTGTCAAGCATCCTTGGGTTTGAGAAAGGCGCTGTATAAATGTAAGATATTATTATTATTATTGATTGGTGCGCCTCTCTCTGTGTGTGAGTGTGCAATATGCTGGAATGCCCACTACATAGTGTGTGTGTTTGTGTGTGTGTGTGTGTGTGTGTATTACCTGTATCTTCTTCCTCTGTGAAGTGGTCGTCGTTGTCTCTGCTGACGCTGCTTCTAGCGGAGCTGCTCCTCCGAGAAACTGTGGTCACATGTTATTACCCTGTTATTACCATGTTATTACCATGTGATTTGTATGTCTCTGTGACTTGTATGTATGTCTCTGTGACTTGTATGTCCTGTGACTTGTGTGTCTCTGTGACTTGTATGTCCTGTGACTTGTATGTCTCTGTGACTTGTGTGTCTCTGTGACTTGTGTGTCTCTGTGACTTGTATGTCTCTGTGACTTGTATGTCCTGTGACTTGTATGTCTCTGTGACTTGTATGTCTCTGTGACTTGTATGTCTCTGTGACTTGTATGTCCTGTGACTTGTATGTCCTGTGACTTGTATGTCTCTGTGACTTGTATGTCTCTGTGACTTGTATGTCTCTGTGACTTGTATGTCTCTGTGACTTGTATGTCCTGTGACTTGTATGTCTCTGTGACTTGTATGTCCTGTGACTTGTATGTCCTGTGACTTGTATGTCTCTGTGACTTGTATGTCTCTGTGACTTGTATGTCTCTGTGACTTGTGTGTCTCTGTGACTTGTATGTCCTGTGACTTGTATGTCTCTGTGACTTGTATGTCTCTGTGACTTGTATGTATGTCTCTGTGATTTGTATGTCTCTGTGACTTGTATGTATGTCTCTGTGATTTGTATGTCTCTGTGACTTGTATGTATGTCTCTGTGATTTGTATGTCTCTGTGACTTGTATGTATGTCTCTGTGACTTGTGTGTCCCTGTGACTTGCCGTGCCGTGGTCCGTTGGGCAGATCTGAATATCCTGTGTCCACAAGACTCGAGAGGCTGTCGTCACCCTCCAGATGCTGCTCTAGACTATCGTCCAAACTGGAGTGACTGGAGATCTGTGGACAGGGAAGGGTTAAAGACAAAAAGTTAGCTTAGTACACTAGCATACCATAACAAAGAAGCCCATGGTTGATTTTTTTTACGTGACACCTTGTGGTCACAAGGTGGCTTGGGTGACGCAGTGACTTCACACTCAATGGAAATGACACAAGGGCATTTTGCAGACTTCTACAGGTTGTTTAAATGAACAGAGGCGGAGGAGGGTGGTCTTACCGTGTCAGCCTCCTGATCCAAGCCGTTCTCTGTAGGCGGGAGGGGGGAACTGCAGATGGACGCACACTAGGACACAAACAATGTCAGTATAGGACAGTTAGATGGTGTCGTTCAATAAATACAGTGACTATCTTCAGCGATACAGACAATGAGAAAGGCAGGGACAGAGAAGGAGAGAGAGAGAGAGAGAGAGAGAGAGAGAGAGAGAGAGAGAGAGAGAGAGAGAGAGAGAGAGAGAGAGAGAGAGACAGACAGACAGACAGACAGACAGACAGACCAGAGCCATGGATCAGTGTACCTGTGCGTTTGGACACATATTCTGCAGGAGTTTGTAGCACAGTTCTCGGTTCCTCATCGCCTTGAACGTGTACTGAAAAATCCAAAAAGAGACGGAACAGTTGAAGACAACTGCCTACGTAACAGAGAACGTCTACTGGCATAGCGGTTCTAGACTCACAATTGAGTTAGGCTAAGCCCCGCGGTGGCGCAGCGGTCTAAGCATCAGTCTCTGGTGCAAGCTGCCCACCGGGGACTGGGATCGAATCCCGGTCTCGCCAGACCCGGATATGGCCGGGGCCCACAGGGAGCGGCATATTGAGCGGCCGCTCCCAAGGGGGGTATAGGACTATTTCCGGACAAGGATCCGTCGCGCAACACCGCCCCCGGGGTGCCGGAATAACAGTGTTGGGCTCGAGGAGCCAGACAGCTAGTCTGCCTGGCTTTCTCCTCTGGGCTGCCGGCCACGGGGTCGTGCGGCGGATCCTACGCAATAGGCAGGGGATAATTGGATACTAGGTTGGGTGCAATTGGATACTAAATTGGGGGAAAAAGGGATAAAATCAGAAAAAAACAAATTAAAAAACAACAACAATTGAGTTAGGCTGCTCTGTGTCTGATTGGCCCTTTGTTACTTGAGACACGGGCTACCTATCTCTCCGGTTGTGAATGTCTGTTGGCTACAGGAAGTCGATGGACCTATCGCTAAGCCACGCCCCAAAATAGAAATTGTCCAATCATATCACAGCAAAAGTCACGACAGGCAGAAAACTCGGACAAACAACTCGCTAATATCTGATATCTGAGCTTCTCGACGAAATGTTCTTTCTATCTTTAAAAAACATGTCTATTACTTGCTGTGGTAAATCAAAAATCAGAAATCAGAAATTTACCAACTCCCGTCATTGTAAGTCATTGAATGTCATTCAGTCACGGTCGGTCAGTCAGTCACTGTCAGTGAAGCGTTGTTTGTTTGTCTGAGTTTTCAAAGGGGGCGTGGCTTAGCGATAGGTCCATTGTCTACAAACGGCGGTGCTGAGCTCTGACCTTGCCTCCGTCCTTGGTGATGATAGAGAGCCGGTTGGACAGAGGAGAAGCCTTCTTCTTTACCTCCTGTACACTGCACACGCTGATCACCACCTAGAACAAGAAGGTTAGAACATCACACCTAGAACACATAGGGCCCTATTATGCACTTCTTAACTTGCCGTCTTAAGTCTTAATTAAGACGCACCGCCAGGTTAAGACCTACCGCCACCCTTATTATGCGCTTCATACGCGCTACTGCTATTATGCAGGTGTCGCTAGGCGCCCACACATAAGACGTAAGACTACCGTGCATATATTACTCATTGTGGGAGTGTTCATATGTTAATGAAGTGCGCTAGGCGCCCCTGCTATTATGCGATCTGACTTTGCGCCTAGCGCTAAGAAGTGGTTTGAAAAGTTCTTAGGCGCTAGTCGGTCGGCGCGCATGCGCAAACCGCGGAGGCGCGCTCGTGTTTCAAAACGTGCATGAAGTCTAGCGCCTATGAACTGCATAATAGCATAGCGCTTATGACTTAACGCAGCCGGTTCTTAAAGGGAATGGCACCTGGCACGCTGATTGGGTTGATTGAGAAGACGCCCAAAACACACCCATGACTAATTTCTGGGCTTAGCGCCGGGTCTTAGGCGCCCACTACCGCACGCATAATAGCAACATGGCCTTGACCACGCCTCCACGTCTTAAGTTTAGATCTACCGCCTCGTCTTATTGCTTAAGACTTATGAAGTGCATAATAGGGCCCATAGGGTCTACAGTCTCCTCAGCTGGACGTGAGGCTGTTCTGACCTTGGTCTCTTTGAGCAGCACGGAGGAGTAGAAACAAGCGTAGTTCTGCACCACAAAGAGTTTCCCGTGGTAGAGGACCTCCTTCTGCAGGGCGCAGTTGAATGCTGCAACACACACAGGACAGGAACACCTGGTTAGGCTGCAGGCAGAGTCTCTGTGGCTCAGATGGAGCATGGCGCTAACAACGTATACCCATATATACTGAAAAGGTACGCACTCACTGTGATGTAAGTTGCTTTAGCGTCAGCTAAATGGCAGATATCAGACATACAGGTAAATAACAGGCTCTCTTGGTTGTTCCAGGGGTCCGGTCTAAGACCCACGGCGAGGCCGCTTTTAGCCACTATGGCCCCAGACTTTGGAACGGCTTGCCGGAGGACTTGAGGGTGTCAGAGAGGGTGGATATCTTTAAAAGAAAGCTTCAAACATCTTTTGTTTATCTTAACTTGCCCTCTTACTCCTATTTCTTATCTCCTATTTCTTGTTTTATTCCTGGTTTTATTGTGCTGTTTAAAAAATAAACATATATTTCTCCTACTTCTTGTTTTATTGTGTTGTATTTTATTTACTATTGTTTTTATGTTCAGCACACTTCAATGTGCTTAATAACATATGCTATATAAATAAAGTTTAATTGATTGATCTCATATAAATGGTAAATGGCCTGACATATATAGCGCCTTATTCCAAAGCGCTTTACAACGGCCTCTCGTTCATCCATTCATAATTTTAATAATATAATTTTGCCATTTAGCAGACGCTTTTATCCAAAGCGACTTACAATTACGAATTACAGGGACATTCCCCCTGGAGTAACTGAGGGCTAAGTGCCTTACCCAAGGGCACACTAGTAGTGGTGTGGCTTCAGGCGGGATTTGAACTCACAACCTTCCGATCACAAGTCCAACTCACTATCCACTAGACCACCACTACCCCTGGTACCCCATTCACACACCAACAGTGGCCAGCAACCATGCAAGGCGCCGGCCCGCTCATTGGGAGAAATTTGGGGTTCAGTGTCTTTCCCAAGGACACCTCGACATGTGGCCAGCCGGGGTTCGAACCACCGATCTGCCGACCTTGCCATCATTAGACACCGGCTCTACCTCCTGCGCCACAGCCGCCCCTCTTATCCCAGCCTCCCCTAGCCTCCCCTCCCCTCCCCTCTTATCCCTGCCTCCCTCACCATGGGTCAGGCTCTCCCCCGCAGGAAGGTCTGGGAAGAACTTGTGGAAGGTTTTGTTGTGTTTCATAAAACTCTATGGAAGAAAAGACAAGGTCTGGTTAGCTGGTGGCAGTTAGCATTAGCGACTAGGTCCATCTAGGTGGTTTTCTGGTAGCAGTGAGTCCAGCAGCTGTGTGCAGGGTGCAGCTGTGTGCAGGGCGTCTGAGGTGAGCTTACGTTCCTGGTGATGAGCCCGTCCGGACCGGTCCTCCGCTTGAAGAACTCTTCTTCTATGGTCTGGGGCCTGTGTGCAGGGAGGGAAGAAGAAGAGGTTGAAGGACACAGAGGAGGAGAGATGAGGGTCCAGGTCGGATGTTGTTTGGATCACTGGGATGTTTTGGTTGGTTTGGAATGAACAACTACCACAACTGTATTTGGGTTTGTTATCCCTAAATAATGTTGACCTCGCTCCCTGTTTGGTATTTTAATGCCATTTGGTATTTTTTGCTCTAGGCAAGGGGTCAGAGCCATAGACGGCGCCCCTGGAGCAATTAGGTGTTCAGTGCCTTGCTCAAGGACACGTGGCCAGACGGGGTTCGAACTGCCGACTTTTGCGATCATTAGACGCCGGCTCGACCTCCTGAGCCAACATTTAAACCCACCTCTTCAAGCTCGCCTTCACCAGTTAACCCTCTCCCCCTCCCCTCCCCATGTGTCCCCAGCACTACCTTAATTAGGCCCCTATACTTTATCCTATTTACCTTTTGTTTCTTTTTATTATTACTACTCGATCTTTTCAGTTTGTAAAGCGTCTTTGAGTGTCTAGAAAAGCGCTATATAAGTCTAATATATTATTATTATTATTATTACTATTATTATTATTATTATTATTATTATTACTATTATTATTATTATTATTATTACTATTATTATTATTATTATTATTATTATGATTATTATTATTGAGCCACCACCGCCCCACCTGTTGACGTTGCCGAGGCTGTGGTCGTGCTTCTGGACCTCCAGCTCAGCGTCCTCCAGACTGTGAGTCTTCCTGCCCTCTGAGCTCCTAGTCTTTGCTCTCCCCGACCCCAGGACACCCCCACCCTCCACAACTCTGCCCGGGGGGGAAACACAGCAGAGGAGGAAATGATTTAGTTATGGGTTATAGGTTATAGGGGAGGATGTCACATAATCTTGTTTGTCGTCGCTGTGTTGTCTGGTAGCTGTCTCTCTTGAGATGTTATCTGATGACAATGAGATGGTATCTCAATGAGATTGACAGTAAAAGGTTATAGGCAAAAAAAACAAATGACGATGCTGTTTTGCGTCCAACTGTCCAGCTTGAATATGACACAATACTGTAAGGAAGGTTACTGTAGATGTATTTCTGAGAGGTAGACATCACTGGTGGGACCGTGAGCAAACGCTGCTGGAACATTCTGGGAAACAGAAACCGAGACATACTCGGATCCCAGCAGAGCATGTCACTGTTATCTCTTGGATGGGTCTTAATGATTGTAATCATTTCAAGCCAATCCTGAATCTCCAGAACGACACTTTGAGTACAAAATGTTCAACATTCTGACACGTTGTAAAACATGTGTAAACACACACACACACACACATATTAAAAACATATTCAGCAACATCTGACAGCTCAGTTCACAGAGACTTCAGAAAATCCACAGACACAAACACAGCACAAACACAAACACAAACACAAACACAAACACAAACACAAACACAGCACAAACACAAACACAAACACCCCTTTCATTTCATTTCCTGGTCAGGTTGCTCTGGTATCTAGATGAGCCTGTGGCTAGTCTGGTGGACTAACACGTTCCTCTCTCCTCTCTGGTGAACTAAAACCTCCTGACTAACTGTCACAGTCCCATACACCCTATGCAGTATGTAGCCTATGTGGTGGGATATAAAACACTGATTCCGATATTTTCGAGAATGCAGCTTTTACAGAACGCTCCAAACCCACAATCACTGGGGGATGTTTCACTGCAACTGGAACTTGGCCTGAACCCTACCAGAGCCTTGTGTTAGTGGGGTGATCTGAAGGCGATAATGACCAACCGGACCTACAGTATGCTGGCTATTGTGGTGTATTACCTTACCTGTTGGCTACTAAAATGAAGAATAGTTATTGAGCAGGTTAAGACCATTTATTCAAAATACAAAAGTATACAGGTATCAAAGCTGGATTCTGGTCTGGTCTGGTCTGGTAGAGAGAGAGAGAGAGAGAGAGGAGAGAGAGGGGGAGGGGGGCAGAGAGGAGCTGCTTGGTCAAGCTCAGAGAGAAAGAGAGAGAGAGAGAGAGAGAGAGAGAGAGAGAGACAGAGAGACAGAGAGAGAGACAGAGAGAGAGAGAGAGAGAGAGAGAGAGACAGAGAGAGCTGCGTGTTCCAGAGGTGGGAGAGAAGAGAGAGCCCCCTCAGAGCCCACACCCTTACTTATAAACAAAGT
>NC_137686.1:7244647-7254647 GCF_963989245.1 Nansenia antarctica | reverse complement strand
AGATAGACAAAAAAATTGGGTAGGACTTTCAGACACTGTCTTAAATTGGTTTAGATCCTACCTACAGGACAGAAACTACTATGTCTCCGTTGGCAACTTTGTATCCGACCAAATTAAAATGGCATGTGGAGTTCCCCAAGGATCAATCCTTGGCCCCCTTCTATTCAATCTCTACATGCTTCCATTAGGACACATCATAAAAAAGAACAACGTTGCCTACCACAATTATGTGGATGACACTCAAATCTACATAGCCCTCTAACCTAATGACTACAGTCTCATTGACAATATCTGTAATTGCATTGAGCAAATAAACGGCTGGATGAGACAAACTCTCCTCCAATGAAACAAGGATCAAATAGAGATAATTGCATTCGGTTCCCCTGACAAAAGATCGAAAGTCAGAGCCCACCTTGATTCTCTTTCTCTTCAGACTAAAAAACAGCAAGAATGAGAGGTTTCATGTCCAAACAAGACCTTGAAAAACTCATCCATGCATTTCTTTAGAGTAGACTTGATTACTGTAATGGTCTACTAACAGGCCTATCTAAAGGGGCTGTTCGTAAATTGCAGCTCATCTAAAACGCCGCTGCTAAGGTCCTAACAAAAACAAAGACATTTGAACACACTGGCTACCAGTCTCTCAGAGAATTTTAATTCAAAGTACTTTTAATTGCATATAAATCACAAAACGGTCTTGGACCAAAATACATATCAGATCTCCTCTCACCCTATATTCCAGCAAGGCCCCTAAGGTCAGCTGAGACCAACCTGCTAAACATTCCAAGAGTGAAAACAAAACACAGTGAAGCAGCTTTCAATCACTCTGCCGCATGCTCCTGGAACAAACTCCCTGAAGAACTCAAACAGTCCCAAACTCTAAATATATTTAAAACTAGGCTAAAAACCTTCATGTTCTGCAGCATTTATGACTGAACAATAGCACTTTATCTATGCTTATTAATGTTATATCTTATTTATTTTTTCTATTTTTATTTTCTTACTTATTCTCCTCTTGTTGTATTTATTTTATGCTCTATGTAAAGCCCTTTGAACTGCCGCTGTTGTATGAAATGTGCTATATAAATAAATAAATAAAACATACATTGCCTTGCCTAGATTACATAACGCAGTGACACTATATCCTCATTCCTTCAGATAGCACTGGGTCATGGATCGGTTAGAATGACTCCAACACAGTGTACAGCTCAGTAGGAAGATATTCCTAGAGAAGGAATACATGGGGTGTGTGTGTGTGTGTGTGTGTGTGTGTGTGTGTGTGTGTGTGTGTGAACACGAAGAACTCTTCTTCCCTCTAGAGAGAGTGACAATCACACAGCGTTCTCCTCACTAATGACTTCATGACGCTCCATCTGCATCGGGGGCGCCCACATTTACATGTGAACTTCTATTGGTGTACAAGGGGGTGGGGGAGGTGGGGCATTTCCTTCTCATTACCTGTGACAGTGATGTTGCAGAAGTGTTTGATGTCAGGTGACTTCTTGAGGTTGGAGGATCGTCTCCCCCTGCATACAGATGGCATCCCATAACCCCCTGGGACTGAAGAGATGAACCTCATCAGTCTAAGACAGATGGCATGCATAGTTAATGTTCTGGCCCCGGTACAGATCACATTCAACACACACACACACACACACACACACACACACACACACACACGGGAGTGGAATAAACAGGTTCACTGTCAATCATATCACAAAGTAATACAGGACTTCCCACGATTATTATATATACAGTATACTATACACGCACACACGCACACACGCACACACGCACATGCACGCACGCACATTACTGTAGGTAGTCGACTGTGCTGTATCCAACCGCCCCTTCTATACAGCAGCCAGGGCTCTCAAGTCTCACGCATTGGGCGTGAGACACACGCGGCGTGTGAGCGTGTGAACGGGTTGAAATGCGTGTGTCTCACGCCCAATGCGTGAGACTTGAGAGCCCTGCAGCAGCTGTAGCCGTGTTTGTAAGGTTGGGTGTCAACGTCCTTCCAGAGAGTCCTATGGGCTCCTATTTCACCTGCCTCAGTCTTTGCGTGGGGCTCAGATGAGGAGGGATGATTGTGTGCTGCTGGGTGGTGGTTAGGGTTACCATACAGAGCATAAACAATCCAGCCAGCGCTGAGGAATATGGATTAGGGAGAGAGGGCCTTCTGGTCCAGGCTGTTACAGTAAACACAGTGAGGGAGTTGAATAAAGTTTCAGTTTGAATAGCTTATTATTGTCTTGGTCTTTCTATCGACATAGTTACAGTGTTCATGTTACGGGGCCTGTCCCAGCAAAGAGTCCTGTTAACAGTTACGCACAATAGTTGTGGGATAATGGGTCACAAGCACAATTGGTTATTTAAGCAATAGCTCACGACAGGCCGTGGTATATGCTTATTATATCACAGCTAAGGGGCGTTGTTCGGCCCGACGCGAAGCGGAGGGACGGCAACCCCCTTAGCTGTGATATAATAAGCATATACCACTGGCCTGAAGTGAGCTATTGCTTTTATAAAACGGTTACCAACACTGTCAATATGAATTAGAAAAGCACACTCAAATTCAAATAGTTTTTATTCGTAATTAATCATCTTAAATAGTTCCCCTCAAATAAAATAGTTCCTCTTATTGCAGTTGGTCGCTAAGCAACAACACTAACATTCTTTTTCATTAACCTAGGCTACTAGCATTGTAGATTTCATAGGAATTTAGCATTTATTTACACAATTTCATTATTTGCATCTATTTATTTACATTAATTTGGATGTCTCCGTTGATTGTACACCCACTAAAAAAACTGTCAACGCGCGGCTGTAGTGGACGCAGGCAGGGCACTCCGAAAACGTCTCGACACATTTTCAAACAGGCTTTATTTTGATAAACAGACCACATATTGGGAATCTACATGGTTACTTTGGGTAGGATTTTTATTTTTATTTATTTTTAAGTTGATAAAATGTCCTTGCGATTGAATTAAAAGTCTGTTATATTTGGAATGTTGACCGTGAAACAGGCGTATTCATTTCGAACTGTGATGAGGCTCTACTAATCGTAGCTGTGGTATACGCTCAATATACCACGGCTATGAACCAATCAGATTGCTTGATTTCACCCATCCGTTTTATAATGGTCATTATGGAACGTATATTTAAGGGTGACAATGTTGGCTTCAGATAATTCTGCACGTGCACTGACGTTATCAGAGGGTTGGCTCACAGCGTGAAAGAATGAAAGGTGATATGGATCTAGAACTTTCGGAGTGTGTGTGTGTGTGTGTGTGTGTGTGTGTGTGTGTGTGTGTGTGTGTGTGTGTGCGTGTGCACGTGTCTGTCTAGGCCGGGGTCAATGAAAATGGTAGCTTTGACCAACTTTATATATAAAACATTTGGGGCCCCATTCTAACACTTTTAGGGCCGGTTTCACAGACAAGGCTTAAGCCTAATCCTAGACTATTTAATGGATGGTAATGAGTTCAAATCCCACCTGGGAACACCACCACTAGTGTGCCCTTGAGTAAGGCACTCCGCCCTAAATGATTCCAGGGAGACTGTCCCTGTCTGTCATCTCTCATTGTAAGTCGCTTTGGATTTAAAACCGTCTGCTAAATGGTTAAAATGTAGGCCTAAACGTAGATTTCACATTGAAAGGTTGATTTAGGTGGCCTGGGGTGGTCCAGTGGTCTAGCACTGTGGTCTACAGTGCACACAATAAGCCCATGTTGGTATGGGTTTGAATCTGGCCCATGCCCTGCTGACATGCCCTCTCTCTCATTACTTCCTGTCTCTCTTCAGCTTCACTATATCTGTCCAATAAAATAAAAAAATATGAGTGGGACTGCCCCACTCCGAAAAAAATACTATGCCATTGTCAAGCCACCATGCGTCAGCATCCCCAGACAAACTTCCCCGTGGTTTGAACCTGACTGTGCTCAGAGAGCAACATTCTTTATGTCTTATCTCTTACCTGTTCTTAGAAATACAGGCCAGACCAGGGACATCACAATGAAAGTGTTTGCCCAGCACAATGAAGATCATGACAGTGTTTGCCCAGCACAATGACGATGACAGTGTTTGCCCAGCACAATGACGATGACAGTGTTTGCCCAGCACAATGACGATGACAGTGTTTGCCCAGCACAATGAAGATGTTATGATATCCAGGTATTTTCCTTCCTTGAGACTATTCTAAAGAAAACCATTGGCGCTGTCTAAAAAACAAAGACACTGTCAGTTAGCCATATTCTTCCTTCTTCTAGCATTATGACTGCCCTAGTCATAGCATAGATTACTTTTTCTTGCGTTGACTGATGGATAGATGACTCACTCATTTAGACAAACGTATTTGTTGTCTAAATTAGTCAGTTTGGATGAAGACGTCTGCTAAATGCCCAAAATGTAAATGTAAATGTAAATGTAATGTTCCACATTAGTTAGCTTGGACAGCACCTAGTGGAGATAGACGGTACTACACACATCATTCACCCTGTGCTCCACACTATCTGACGTGGCTTCCTTTCTCCTCGTCTCCTTTCCTTGTCTTCTATCCTCGCCTCCTTGCTTTACCTCCTCTCCCTGTCTCCTTTCCTTCAACTTTAATGATGTGAAAACACATTGAATTCGCTTTCAATTTCACCGCAGATGAAGGAGAGACAAGATCAAGTCAATGATGTTGTTTTTGTCTTTTCACATTATTATTTCATTTGTTTACCTGGTAGTCTTGTTGTCTTGGGACCTCCACTGAAAGACAAATTGAGGACAAGAGGATGTAACCGACATAACCTTCCTAATGAAGATGACATACAGTGAATGACAGGAATCAAAGTACTCATTGTTCCGTATATCCAACCATCCTGCTTTTTAATACAAAGTCAACATACAATATCTACATCCATGGTTGAAAGGAAGGAACAGGTACGTATTAACAGGTTTAAAGGTGATGATGTCATCAGAACTGGGCCTCGCTTGGTGTAACATGTTTTTGTCTGAGTGCCTTTTAGTTCTCTCGACAAATTATTCATACAGTATTTTAATAAAGAGAAAATAGTCATTTTTCCTATATGATTTTTGGTGTCCCCCCCCCGCCCCCCATCCCCTATATTTCACAAATTACACATTGTCAAGACTTTCAGACCCTTTCATCAATTTCATACCAGAGCAATTTCACATAAGATATTAAATACTAACAAGAAGCTTTGAGGGACAGTCTTGCTTGTAGCGCGCCTTTTCACCCCTTTTCTATCAAAATACACTTGCTACCGTATGCTCCCCGTCTACCTTTGTGCAGTAAACTAAAGAGTGAGCACTGAATATACTTAAGCAAAGACGTCCATCGACTACTTCATAAACCTTGCGTTGGAACGTAGCACTGTTGCTATGATAAGAAGGGTCACTGTCAACTGAACCTAGTGTCTGTCTCTATGTATCTAACTAGGAGGACATCAGTATCAAATAGCACCCTACACAGAGGCGCCGTATACAATATACTAAAGCAAATAAAAAAGCACTTAAAAATGACCATTAAAAAAACATCGACGATATCATACAGTAATTGGCTTGCCAAGTAAACAACATCTCATTGGTTATATTCGGTAGGAACCCAAATAAGACAATCATAAATAACACAACGTAAAAGTTAAAAATCAAGAGTGAGTAACAGTAACAAAATATATTAAGAATAAATAATTCCCCAAAATAAAATGAAATAAAATCATATCAAATAAATATTCAGTGAAATTAACAATAACAATAAGGCTCTTTTTTTTTCCTTCTCTCAAATAAGAAGTCGAACTACATCGCTCCCAGCGCCACATGTTATAACTTGTGCTCAGGCGGATGAATGAACCGTAAATAACTCCATGTCAGACGATATGTACAAAACCAGAGGATTATACTCGGAGTTCAGGGACACTGAGACCTTAACTGTGATCGTCCGTCACAACATATCCAACGGAATGATTCAACGTCAAATCAATAGAGGGAGAGAGAACCGTATCTCGGGACTTGTGACGAATATCAGAGCGGACTTGAGGGGAAAATATCAGGTTGTGCTGTTTTTAGTTTTTTGTGCATTTACCGTACGACTTGGAGGGAGAGAGGGGGGAGAGGGAGAGAGAGAGAGAGAGAGAGAGAGAGAGAGAGAGAGAGAGAGAGAGAGAGAGAGAGAGAGAGAGAGAGAGAGAGAGAGAGAGAGAGAGAGAGAGAGAGAGAGAGAGAGAGAGAGAGAGAGAGAGAGAGAGAACGCTTCCTGTGAGTTCAGTTCGACTGGACGTCAGGGTAAGAAAACGGTGTTGAGTGAGTACGAGCTTCTTAGTCCTGCTCTCAACACAGGACGGTCGTCCCATAAACTCTCTCATCCAAGGTCAGTTTTGTGTTTTCCCACACTAAGGGGGGGGGAAGCTGATCCTAGATCTGTGCTGAAGAGCAACATCTAGCCAGAGCAGGAAGCTACGGTACGACACTCAGCACTCTGGGAACAGTGTAAGCAGCATGTAGAGAGATACGGAGCTGAAGCAGTGGAGCGTGAGGTCAAGACATGAAGCGCAACGATCAGGATCGTCACAAGAGAAGAAGTCTGCGGTCAGGGTTCGAGCCCCTGTGGGGAGACGATGAGTGAGATGATTGTACCAAAATAAGAGTGAAACTCCGTCCGTTCCATAGAGAAGACCCGAACGGGTGAAACGTACCAGAGAGATGGCCGTCCGCCGTAGAACAGTGAGACATTTTAGAAAGGAATTACTCGAGAACTAATCGATCTTAGGACCTCTGACTTCAAACTGACGTCAAACCGTGTTCGTGAGCGTGAGCTTGCGCGCGCGTGTCTGGTCGAATTAAGGGGAAAGGATCGGAATTCGATTCTTTCGCTGATGAAATTCAATGTCAATTTTCGACTCATAAAGAAGGCCATGTCAATCCAATTACTGACCTGACATTACTGGTTATAATGGAACTGACCTCGGCTGTGTGGGATCGTTCATTGTCTGGTAAGAAAGAGGCTTTCGCGAGCGAGCATGAGCGACTGACGGCACATTGACGTCGTCGGGTCGTGTTCAAAGTAGAATGGAGGTGCCGCGAGATACTGAGCTGAAGTCAGTGCGGATAGTGTTACATCTAATGCTGAACGTTTAGATCGGGGGAGGTATGGCTGATTCTAGATCTGGGTCTGTGGACAGCTTCTACCCAAGAGATCATTGTTCTTGATTGTTGGACTTCCCATTTCTGCATCTCCAGAAAGGTCACACTACATTTCCCATCAGTCCCCCCCCCCGCCCCCAGAACAGCGTTGTGTGTTTCACTTGGCACTGTGGGTAGGAGAGTCGATGACGAAGCCGCTCAAACTCTTCCTCTGGGGGCAATATAGTCCTTAGACCTAGGTGAGGTCTAACCTAGTGATCTGAGGTGTAACCTAGTGATCTGAGGTGTAACCTAGTCATCTCAGGTCTAGCCTAGTCATCTGAGGTGTAACTTAGTCATGTGAGTTCTAACTTAGTCATGTGAGGTCTGTCCTAGTGATCTGATGTCTAACCTAGTCATCTGAGGTTATAACCTAGTGATCTAAGGTCTAACTTAGTCATCTGAGGTCTAACCTAGTGATCTGAGGTTATAACCTAGTTGTCTCAGGTCTAACCTAGTCGTCTGAGGTTATAACCTAGTCATGTGAGGTCTAAGCTAGTCATCTGAGGTTATAACCTAGTCATCTGCCTAAAACCGTGCTCAGGATTAGCTGTGACCACAGAAGGACAGACACCACGGATGCAGACACACAGACGTATAAATGTTCACCTTTGCACTTCAACCCCCTAGTACAGTAAGTACACTAAAACCAATAAGATATAAAGTTGAAAGATAAAAAGCCCATTTAGGGTGCAGCAAATATCCAGGCTTTTTTGTGTCCTTTGTTTTTATCCGACATACAGTATAATAATATATATCATAATTCCTGTACTGAAGCAGTTGTTCTGTTTTTCACTGGTTCGTAAAATTGGGAGATAGCTGACCACGACACACACGGGTTATTATACGTCCTTCACACTGGAACACTGAGGTAAGAATATGTAGGGTTACACATCGAAAAACAGTCCCCCCCGCCCCCCCCCCCGCCCACTCCCAAAACCTTTTTCCAGGTTTACGAGTTCCCGAGAGTGCAGCTGTTCGTTGACATAGATTAAGTTCTGGGTGTTGCTGTTTTAGCCGATAGCCGTGTGGAGTCATGTTGTCGTTGCTGTAGTGGTTGGGGTAGAAGACGTCGTCCTTGTTTTTCGTAAACGCCGTCTCCGAAGGTGGGAGAAAAGTCAAGGTTTCGTTGTTTGGTTGTTGTTGTTTTTTTAAATATTTTTTTTTCTCTCCGTCTGGAAACACTTCTTCACGTCTCGCTTCGCTCACTTTCTTTCGTCCGCTCGTCGGTCTGTGGGACGTCGGAGCGGAAGGATGGAGGGATGATTCTTTCTCTCCTTTATGTTGCATAGTGGTCGAAGCTTCCCAGGTACTCGAGCGCGGCCTGGTAGCAGAACTGGTACTCGTCCTGGAGGAGAACAGAGAACAAGAACCACCGTGGAGGTGTGTCAGCGACATTCCTCCCGCTAGGGTAGCAGACCACAACACAGAGAGCTGAGAGTCAAGTAGGATGGTAGGAGTTTAACACTAGAACAGCCATGGCAGGGGACAAGTGAGTAAAAAAAAAAGAATTCTACCGTTGCACTCTTTCATGACCTTTCATGACCTTTCATGACCTTTCCTAGATATGTGCGTTCTACTACCCAGTATCCTTACATTTTCAAAATCACATCAGGATAATCTAGTATAAGGCTATTTTGCAGTTTTTCTGTGTAGGAGGCAGGCTAACTTACAAGAGGCGCCATCTAGTGATCTTTGTGTGTAAGTAGCAGGTCATTTGACCCCCGAGGCGGCTCTTATAGTGGGTAAAACAGGCATGGCTGTTCTAGTGTTAATTCTATGAATTCTATGAGTATAATTCTTCCTTCTTCTAGCACGGTGACTACCGATGGCCCCTGGTCCTAGCATAGATGACTTTTTATTGCGATGACTGATGGATAAATTATTCACTTTGGATAAAGCCATTTGCTCAATGGCCGAAAATGTGAAAATGTGAAATGTTAATGGATAAGGGTCTTAATAGAAGAGAGCGTACACCGCAGAAAATGTAAGCGAGGTGCTGTCAATGGAACAAAATCCAATTGAAAGAAGTAGAAGCCGCACACTCAAGTTCCAGACGCAACTACATGTGGTTTAATAGGACAACGGTTTCGGGCCGTAGCCTTTGTCAAGTCTTAAATTCATGTGAAGTATTTAAGACTTGACAAAGGCTACGGACGAAAACCGTTGTCCTATTAAACCACATTTTGTTGCGTCTGGACCTTGAGTGTGTGGCTTCTACTTGTGTTAAATGGATGCGGGTCTCTAGTCAATGAAGCTGGCGTGGTTCTGACGCCCACCTCGGTCTGGACCATGGCACACACACACACACACACACACACACACACACACACACACACACCTCTGTCTGGACCATGGCGGGCCTCTGTGTTCGGAGCATCTTGACGGTCTGGAAGATGTCGACGGCGCCTTCGTAACGCATCCTCTCCAGAACGATGCTCAGAGTGATGAAGACCCCGGTCCTCCCCACGCCCGCACTGGAGACACACACACACACACACACGCACACACGCGCACGCACACGCACACGCACACACACACGCACACACACACACACACACACACACGCACACACGCACACACACACACACACACACACACACACACACACACACACACACACACACACATATTTGCGTTCACATTTTACAATAAAGTTCTTGAACACAAACATTAGTAGCTGCATCAGCATAGGACACTCGGTTGCTCAATGTGTTTCAGTGTGAGTCTAAGGGTACAGGTAACACCTTC
This sequence comes from Nansenia antarctica, assembly GCF_963989245.1. NCBI lineage: Eukaryota > Metazoa > Chordata > Actinopteri > Argentiniformes > Microstomatidae > Nansenia > Nansenia antarctica. Next base: position 7,244,711 of record NC_137686.1, on the reverse strand, counting down.
TCCTCCATATGTGCTGGCTGCCAATTATTGCAAATATTGAGCAGAATTTTGCCAGGGCCTTCGC
>NC_137686.1:7229647-7232147 GCF_963989245.1 Nansenia antarctica | reverse complement strand
TTCAAATCAAAAATGAAATGATGGCTGATAGATAACCAATCATGTGACCACTGACCACATAGACCCAAAACTTTTTTCTTTTCGTTTTTTTTACGATGTAGCCTAATGTTTTCTTGAGTGTAAAAAGTGCGATGTTTTTATTTCCTGTACTTCTGTTTTATCTGATTTTACTATGTCCTGTAATTCTGTTTTAAATTGTTTATAACATCTGAGGCCATATTTCCCATGTGGATTCACCTGCCCAGGGACTGCTGATGTCATTTAGCTACCCAGCTAATTCAGGGAGAGTCAATGACTGTCTACGCTCCACACATGCTGATAAATGACATTTGAAGTGCGCCTATCAAACATTGATAGACTTCCAAGTTCATTTCAATCTTGGTCACCATCTCTTGTGTTCTGACAAGCAGCTCCCAGTCGACATGGTATCCAGTAGCACCTGTGACATACGACACCCCCTGGGTTGGCCTGCAGCCAGCTACTTATAGATGGGAAGTCAGTGTCCAGTAACCAAGTAACTAAGTAACTAAGTGACCAGCCACAGATAGAACTCAGGTGTCATGTCAGCGAAGGAGGGGCGGTCAGAACCCACACGATTGGTGCACCCTCCGCTTGGTCAATGGACCTATCGCTAAGCCACGCCCCCTTTGAAAACTCAGACAAACTGACGGTGACTGACTGACCGACCGTGACTGAATGACATTCAATGACTTACAGTTGGCAAATTTCTGATTTCTGATTTACCACAGAAAGTAATAGACATGTTTTTTTTAAAGATGACAAGAATATTTAGTCTAGAAGCTTCTCACCATCAGATTAGCAGTCAATATTAGCAATCAATACAGTTTGATTCTGTAGAATCTGCAAATAAATAAATCTACCCTCAATCGACCAACTGAGCAAGACCTTTGATTTCCTGTCGTTCATTTGATATCAGAAACACATCCTTACACACACACACACACACACACACACACACACATGCATTCATGCACTCGCATTCGCACTCACACACACACTCACACTCTCACACACACTCACACACACACACACACCCACACACACACACACACACACACACACACACACACACACACACACACACACACATTCATACACACCCCTCCCCTCCTCCCCCTACCCCCCCACGCTCCTCTCCACACTCACACACAGTACCTTCGATGGGCGAGAGGACCACCCTGGTGTGGTCGTAGGCGATGACGTTAGCGTAGCGGTTCTTGACCTTGTTGACCTCCAGGTTGGAGTGCTCCCAGGTGAACTGCTGGCCCGGGTCGATGGACTGAGGGACAAGACACAGGTACACACACTTAACACCTGTCCACATGTCTGTACTGTGTGTTACTGTGTTGTCTATATGTCTGTACTGTGTCTCTGTGTGTTACTGTGTTGTCTATATGTCTGTAGTGTGTTTCTGTGTGTTACTGTGTTGTCTATATGTCTGTACTGTGTTTCTGTGTGTTACTGTGTTGTCTATATGTCTGTACTGTGTCTCTGTGTGTTACTGTGTTGTCTATATGTCTGTACTGTGTCTCTGTGTGTTACTGTGTTGTCTATATGTCTGTACTGTGTTACTGTGTGTTACTGTGGTGTCTATATGTCTGTACTGTGTCTCTGTGTGTTACTGTGGTGTCTATATGTCTGTACTGTGTTTCTGTGTGTTACTGTGTTGTCTATATGTCTGTACTGTGTCTCTGTGTGTTACTGTGTTGTCTATATGTCTGTACTGTGTCTCTGTGTGTTACTGTGTTGTCTATATGTCTGTACTGTGTTTCTGTGTGCTACTGTGTTGTCTATATGTCTGTACTGTGTCTCTGTGTGTTACTGTGTTGTCTATATGTCTGTACTGTGTCTCTGTGTGTTACTGTGTTGTCTATATGTCTGTACTGTGTTTCTGTGTGTTACTGTGTTGTCTATATGTCTGTACTGTGTTGTCTATATGTCTGTACTGTGTCTCTGTGTGTTACTGTGTTGTCTATATGTCTGTAGTGTGTTTCTGTGTGTTACTGTGTTGTCTATATGTCTGTACTGTGTTTCTGTGTGTTACTGTGTTGTCTATATGTCTGTACTGTGTCTCTGTGTGTTACTGTGTTGTCTATATGTCTGTACTGTGTCTCTGTGTGTTACTGTGTTGTCTATATGTCTGTAGTGTGTTTCTCTGTGTTACTGTGTTGTCTATATGTCTGTACTGTGTTTCTGTGTGTTACTGTGTTGTCTATATGTCTGTACTGTGTTTCTGTGTGTTATATTTGATGACTTATTATTTTATTCACAGTATTACCAAAGCTATGTATGCCTTTACTGTGTGATGTTATTTTTAGCTTTTTAGGAAGCCTTTTTCTAACTGGCGAGGGACTGGATGTGAATGGATGAAAATGAGCCTTCTGGCTAAATCTGGCGTATTTACGGTTTTTAATGTTCATTAATATGCATTGTCTCTTTACAAATAAAATAAACATAAACCAACGCTGAGAGAAATCAG
>NC_137686.1:7217147-7222147 GCF_963989245.1 Nansenia antarctica | reverse complement strand
ACCCTTGCTGTGAAAGACACCCTATCCAAGATGACTGCAGGCCTTCCAGATGCCATAGTGCAGGTATGCTATGTTGTTCCATCTTAAAGATAAATAAAACAATTTTCATTGCACTATTCATGAACATGGAGCAGAGTCACACCATACTGCAGTATGTAGGTTGTCAGTTGCACAAACTAATTGCATACATAATTAGTAAATAAAGGTATAAATAATAGACCTTATAGGCTACAACTAGATAATAATAAACATATCAAATTATATCTTTCAGGCTATCCAGACTCGTTTTGCCAGTGTGCTGGACAACAAAGATGCCCTTCTCGCAGCTGCTAGTTGTCCAAAATTCAAACTCCGATGGCTGAGAGATGAATGTAGGAGGGAGCAAGTAAAGGAGCTTCTCACAGCAGAATGTCGCAAAACTGCTCCTGCAGCACAGAGCCCTGCCAGTGTACCCACCACGACTGCCAACCAAGGCGAGATGGACTTTTTTGCTTTTGAGGCGGAGCCAGAGGAGACCTACTCGGCAGAAAAGGAAGTCATGGACTACTTGAGGTCAGGGCATGAGCTTCAGATTCTGAATCAGTATCCAAACATTAAGAACATTTTCTTGAAGTATAACACTCCAACCCCATCTAGCGCTCCTGTAGAGCGGCTCTTTAGTCTGGGAGGTTTGGTGCTCACGCCTAGAAGGAACAGACTTTCTGACAAGAGGTTTGAGAAGCTTCTGTTAATGAGATACAACCACTGGTTTACTCGCCCCTCTCCACTGTTTCACTCATAGTGTGTTCATGGCCTCCATAGCGTGTTCATGGCCTCCATAGCGTGTTCATGGCCTCCATAGCGTGTTCATGGCCTCCTTCCAGTCTTGACAGCTGAGTTCACTCTTCATTGATAAACTCAGACTCACCCAGTTTAGGATTAGGATTATATTAGGATCATATCTGAATGGTCAGGGTAGGTTTTAGGTTTTGTGAAACCACTCCTTGCTAGTTACTGTTAAATAAAGATTATATTTATTTTATTGTTTAAAAACAAGTATTTATGTTGGGTGAGGCAAAGAAAGACTCTTTATTTTGTTGTTTTAAGTTATTGTTTAAAGTTTAATTATGTAATTTAAGTTACTGTTAAAATAAAGTGAGTTTTGTCAAAACCAGTTTTCATTTTTATGTTGCGGGGGGGGGGGGGGGGGGGGGTCGGGTGCCTAGGCAGCTGCCAATAGTAACTAAAAAAGTAACTAGTAATCTAACTTAGTTACTTTTAAAATCAAGTAATCAGTAAAGTAACTAGATTACTTTTTAAAGGAGTAATCAGTAATCAGTAATCAGAATACTTTTTCAAAGTAACTGTGGCAACACTGCCTCACACACACCTCACACACACCTCACACACACCAACACACACACCAACACACACACACACCAACACACACTGAGAGAGAGAGAGGGAGAGAGAGAGGGAGAGAGAGAGGGAGATAGGGAGATGAAGAGAGTGAGAGAGGGAGAGAGAGAGAGGGGGAGATGGAGAGAGAGAGAGAAGAAGAAGAGAGACAGAGTGAGAGGGAGAGAGAGAGAGAAAGCGTGAGAGGGAGAGAGAGAGAAAGTGAGAGAGTGAGAGAGAGGGAGAAGAAGAGAACAGAGAAAGAGGAGAGAGAGAGAGAGAGAGAGAGAGAGAGAGAGAGAGAGGGAGAGAGAGGGAGAGAAAAGGAGGGCACATTTCAATCACCCGTATTTATTATCGGCATATGGAGCCGTATAACATTTATTTTTCACATTTCACTGCAATCATAAAGCATGTCTCTGGGTCTGGACTCTGACACGGGCTTAATCTCACCTGTCAGGCTTGCTGCTTTCGACCAGACCGAGGCGAGGGTATAATGAAGGGAGGAGGAGGAGGAGGAGAGGAAATGGACAGATGGAGAGAAAGAAAAATCAATATGTGGAAATTGTATTCAAAACCTTGATAACCTGCAGCCGAGGCCCAGCCTGGGGGGAGGTGGGGGGGGGGGGGGGGGGACACTGATTGCTTCCTGTCTGTCCTGTGCTTGACTGCTTCGCTACGCTAGTCGGGCTAACATTTGGCTTCAATAGTTCTCCATGTAGCACTTGGTTGCGGTGTTCATTTTGGAAGGCTACTTTTACTTTTAGTCTTTAGACGAAGGTGCACATCAACACTAGAACAGCCGTGCCTTTTTTTACCTACTGAAAGAGCCGCCTCGGAGGTCAAATGACTCCCTCTTTACGATGCTCAAGCTGCTATTTACACACAACAACCACTAGTTGGCTGCTTGTAAATTAGCCTGCTTCTTCCTACACAGAAAAACAGCAAAATAGCTTTACATTAGCTTATCCTGATGTGATTTCGAAAATGTAAGGATACTGGGTGGTAGAACGCACATATCTAGGAAAAGCCTTGAAAGGAGGGTCCTGAAATTTATTTGAGTGCAAAGATAGAACACTTTTCTTTACTCACATGGGTCAAATGACTCCTCACGGCTGATTAAGTGATAAATGGTAAATGGACTGACTTATATAGCGTCTTATTCCAAAGCGCTTTACAATGGCCTCTCATTCACCCATTCACACACACACATTCACACACCAATGACCTCTTGCGCCACAGCCGCCCACATTCGTTTTTGTCATTTCTATCCTTCTTAGTTTTAGTCAATTTGAGACATTTTAGTGTAGTTTTAGTCTACAAAAACAGTTTTTTCGTCGACGACTAAGACTAAATGTAAAATACCCTGCCAAAATGAACACTGCTTGGTTGGGCAGGTTGGCTTCAAGAACAACCAGCAAGTTGAAAGTATTCTGGACTGAGGAGGGTGTTGGGACAAGACAGGAACCTCAACACACACAACAACACGCCAAGGCAAAAAGGAGTGCTAGATAGAACGCCCTCCCCCACCCCCCTCCCCCTCCTTTCCCCCCCCCTCTCCCCTCCCCCTCCTCTCCCCCCCTCCTCTCCCCCCTCCTCTCTCCTCTCCCCCTCCTGTCTCCCCTCTCCCCCTCCTCTCCCCCCCTCCTCTCTCCTCTCCCCTCTCCCCCTCCTCTCTCCTCTCCCCCTTCCCCTCCTCTCCCACCTCCCCCCTCCCCGGGCGTCTCTCACTTCTTGTAGAGGAGGATGGCGATGACGATGCAGATGATGAAGACCACGGCGAGGACCGGCCCCACCACCCAGATCAGCCCGTCCCCCGCGTCCAGCGGCTGGGGGTCCGAGTCTGGGGCGATCACCGGGTCTGTGTAGGGGCTGGCCACGTACATCTTCTACACACACACACACACACACACACACACACACACACACACACACACACACGGTAGAGTTAGTATGTATCTTTTTGGTATATTATTTAAAATAATAATAATAATAATCACCATAATAATAGTATAATTAATAATAATAACAATAATAACAACATTAACAACAATAACAACAATAATAGCAACAAAAACAACAACAATAATAATAACAATAACAATAATAATAACAATAACAATAACAATAATACTATTAATAAAATAGACTTGTCCAGGTATCTGGTCTCCACCAGCCCTTTAATAACTACAGACGGGTCAGTGAATGGATCATCCTGCCTTTATTCCTCCCTGTTTGATTGGCAGGCCTTTTATTGTCTCCGCACATCTGTCATGTTGACTGACAGCACAGGAGACGGAGAGACAGGAGGAGAGGAGGAGAGAGAGAGAGAGATGGAGAGAGCGATGGAGAGAGAAAGAAAGTTGGAGATGGAGAGAGCGTTGGAGAGAGAAAGAAAGTTAGAGATGGAGAGAGAGATGGAGAGAAAGCTGGAGAGAGAAAGAAGGAGAGAGAGAGATGGAGAGAGTTGGAGAGAGAGATGGAGAGAGTTGGAGAGAGAGATGGAGAGAGAGAGAGATGGAGAGAGAGAGATGGAGAGAGAGAGAGAGAAAAGGAGAGAGCGTTTTTTCCTCCGTACCCCGGTGGTGGCGTTGAGCTCGGCCAGGATGAAGAACACGTACTCCTGGCCCGGCTCCAGGGCGCGGTTCTCGAACCCTCCGTAGTCCAGCTGGTCGCCCAGGGCGAAGAAGGCGGGCAGGGTGGCGGGGGTGAAGCGGGCGGTGATGTAGGCCCGGCGGAGGTCCACCTGCTTCTGCTGATGAGAGTCCCGGTGGCGCTGACTGATGTCCTTCAACAACTGAGATAGGAGAGGGAGAGGGGGAGAGGGAGGGAGGGGGGGGAGGGAGGGGGGGAGGGAGAGGGAGGGGGGAGGGGGAGAGAGGGAGGGGGGGGAGGGGGAGAGAGGGAGGGAGGAGGGGGAGAGAGGGGGGAGAGGGAGAGAGAGAGGGAGAGGGGGGGGGAGAGAGAGGGAGAGAGAGAGAGGGGGGGGGGAGAGAGAGAGAGGGGAGAGAGAGAGAGAGGGGTAGAGAGAGGGAGAGGGGGGGAGAGAGAGGGAGAGAGGGAGGGAGAGGGAATGAGAGAGAGAGCACACAAATAAGAGTCAAATTCTTTGGCTTTTGTTCTTCAACATTGACATTGCAGCATTCAGATACAAAATCACAATAAATAATAATAATAATAATAATAAGTGATGTGAAGTAAATAAGTAAAAGAGGTAGTACTACAGTAGTAGAGGAATAAAGTGATGGGGAGAGAGAGAGAGGTAGAGAGGGAGAGAGAGATGTTGTTTTGACATGACTCATATTCTGACATTAAGATATTGATTGATATCTTCATTAGTTCAAGTCCAAAAAGAGCAACAGTCGGATCAATCGGCCTCTGAGAGAGGTAGAACTCTTCACACGGACCGACCCTCACGCCCTAGAACTGCCCCAGCAGGGGAGGCTGGGGGAGGCAGAAATCGGAGGCCAGGGCTCGTCGAAACGCACGGAACGGATTGAGGAACGGTATCAAACCGCGCGCGTTTCCCTCCCGTGCGTTCCAATGAGGCCCGTCCTCCCATGTCTACCTCCGCCAGCCTCCCTCGTCCTCCGATGTCTACCTCCCCCAGCCTCCCCTGTCCT
>NC_137686.1:7198364-7208364 GCF_963989245.1 Nansenia antarctica | reverse complement strand
ATGTCAGACATGTAGTCGGGAGTGAGACCATTGAGTGCTTTGTAAACCAATAAAAGAATCATAAAATAAATTCTACAACTGAGGTAGCCAGTGCAGCGATGTTAAAACAGGTGTAATACTTCTAACATGTTCCAATAGTAAACATGTTTGTTTGTCAGTAGCTGGTCCCCATGGTTTTATTGAGGTATATTGGCCTCGCCTCAAGGAGGAGGACATACTGTATATATCTCGTAAAAAAAACAGGGTGTGATCGATGGGACCTACCCTGAACCCGATCCTTATTTAATCTGTGATTGGATATGTTCTCATGTACGTAATCTGATTGCGAAGCGCTGCCCCCTCCCTTCGTGTGATTACGATTATGATCGTTTGTGATTCCGTTATGTACCGTAACCCTGACTTCTATGACAAAGGTGAACCTTTTCCAGAAACAATAAAGATGGATAGCGAAACGTGAGCTCCCAGGTTGGAAACGGTGTGGTTGGTTACACACCCGTATCGAAACAATCCCACTATCAATAAATGTCTTTCAAAATCAAAGCTGTACAGTACACAAGCTTTTTCACGAGCTGCACCCCGCCTCTGGAACTCTCTCCCTCAACCACTCAGAGACTCACCCCCACTCTCCACTTTTAAGTCCCACCTCAAGGCCTACCTGTTCTCCCATGCATACAACCTTCCCTACCCCTAACCCTGCCACCCCCCTCCCCCCCTGGACATTGCTGTGTTAATTGTTCCCTGTGCCTGTTCGTTAACTCTGTGTTCTATGTGCTCATGTTATCTGTTGTTTCTGTTTTTCCCATATTGTCAGGGTCTTGGAGCCCCGGAAAAGCGCTAGATAAATACAATGAACTATTATTATTATTATTATTATTACACCAAGTGACCGCACAAACAAAGAGACGTTCGTCCGTCCGTCTGTCCCACCTGTCCGTTGGGCTCCTCAGGCTCCTCCCAGCGGACCATGACGGTGTTGGAGGAGATGATGCTGGCCTGGACGTTCCTGGGCGGGCTGGCCGGAGCCTGCTCCCCGGTCCTGGCCTCCACGCGCATGGACGAGGGCCCCTGGCCGATGCTGTTGAAGGCCGACACCCTCACCTCGTACTCGGTGTTGGGGTACAGCCCCCCGATGCTGTACCTGGTGGTGGTGATGCCGTCCACCGTCTCAAACTTGCTGTCCGGCGCCTTGGCGCGGTACTGGATGACGTAATAGGACACAGGCTCGGGGTTGCCCGAGTCCCAGGTGATGGTGACGCTGGTGGCGGTGGTCTCCGTGACGATGGGCGTACCGGGTGGCTTGGGAAGAGCTGGGATGGGGGGAGGGTAGGGGGTAGAGTTAGGGTAGAGTAGAATTAAAGTAGCCCATCTTCCTTACCCATCCATGATATAAATACATGTCACGACGGCAGGTTGAATATTACATTTACATTTTTGCCATTTAGCAGACGCCTTATTACAATCGCTACATTTGGCTAAGCGAGTGAATCGTCAATTCACCAGTCGTAGCAGGAAGAGTAATCTAGCTCAGGCCAGGGGCCATTGGCAGTCGTCGTGATAGAAGAAAAACATAATAGAAGAGAAGAGAATATCATATAATAGAAGAGAAGAGAATATAATATATATTATGCCAACGTTTGGGTCAGGTCAACCTTTCTCGGGACGGGAGGGAGAGCAAAATGCAAAAGGTTACCGTTTGTTGAGCGAGAGTGGCTATTCCTCGACACACTGTAATGAGATTTCCCCAGCCCCGCAGAGCAAACAGAGTGGTGCATATTCCGTCAAAGTGACCGTGACTCTCGCTCTCTAATCGGGTCCCCTGAAGGCACTTGGGGGACGGGCACAGACGACCATGTTAAATCCTCCCTGACTGACTCCGGTAGAGAACATAAGAAAGGGAAAGTGCTCCTGGGATATACTCTACCATTATGTCAGTGGATTTGCTCTTTGGTAATGGGGCTAACTGGTCATCAGAAGGGGACCCTGGGAATGCCGCCCAGGGGGTACAATGACACAGTGAGACACAGAGATCATGGTGTGAATGTCTTTTGTCTCCCTGACGAATGCCGTGACGATACACGTTCAGGTTTTGATAGTGTTTGTTCCATTGAATATGTCACGATAAACACAGTTCTCCCTTACTCTTGACTGACATTTGTCTTTGTTTGATTCTACTCTCTTAGACTTGTACGTAACAATAAAACTTGAACTTGAACGTCCCTTACACTTGACTGACACCTCTGGACTCTACGGTGTTAAAGTGACTGACACCTCTAGACTCTACGATGTTTAAGACTCTACGATGTTAAAGTATCCCTTACTCTTGACTGACACATCTGGACTCTACAATGTTAAAGTGTCCGACAACTCTAGACTCTACGATGTTTAAGTGACTGACACCTCTAGACTCTACGATGTTAAAGTGACTGACACCTCTAGACTCTACGATGTTAAAGTGACCGACACCTCTAGACTCTACGATGTTTAAGTGACCGACACCTCTAGACTCTACGATGTTTAAGTGACTGACACCTCTAGACTCTACGATGTTTAAGTGACCGACACCTCTAGACTCTACGATGTTTAAGTGACCGACACCTCTAGACTCTACGATGTTTAAGTGACCGACACCTCTAGACTCTACGATGTTAAAGCGACCGACACCTCTAGACTCTACGATGTTAAAGTGACTGACACCTCTAGACTAGGGCTGCAACTAACGATTATTTTGGTAGTCGACTAATCTGTCGATTAGTCGTGTGGCTTTTCGCTGCGCGTAAATGGCGACGCAGAAGCATAAATCCGGCTTAACTAGCTATCTAACCAAACGTTACGCCAAGCTACAGCTGCTCACAGAGCTAGTTGACTGGCTAGCTAGCATTGCTGGCTAGACTACAGACAGCTCACGTTAGTAGGCTACGCTTGGCGCTGTTTATCTTACAGATAGCTCGCTGGTGGACTCAACATAATTGAAATAGCATTCACTTATCAAGCATCATTCATGATCATCCACCATGACTACCTGGTATTTTAATAGCGACCACCCCTCACTTCATTTCATCTCGCGTTCTCCTGGCTTCAACATGGAAAACCCCTGCTACGTAACGTTACATACAAGCGCCTCTGTCTGTCACATGCGTGCCACAGGGCAAATAAATTAATAGCACAAACGCTCATAGCATGTACAGCCCTGTCCATGAGACGTTGTTTTCCAACATGTAACAGTAAAGCTAACATAAACATTACGACGCTAACAATATAACGTTAGCCAGTTGGCTAACAACGTTAGCTAAAACTTACCCAGCTGATTCTTGCATGGCTCCCGTAAAAAAAAAAAAAAAAAAAAAAAAACGTTTTTTTAATACATTTTTTTAATGCGATTAGTCGACAGCAACATTTCACGTCGACGAATTTTCGTAGTCGATTAGTCGTGACTAGTCGACTAGTCGTTGCAGCCCTACTCTAGACTCTACGATGTTAAAGTGACTGACACCTCTAGACTCTACGATGTTAAAGTGACTGACACCTCTAGACTATACGATGTTAAAGTGACTGACACCTCTAGACTCTACGATGTTAAAGTGACTGACACCTCTAGACTCTACGATGTTAAAGTGCCCCTTACTCTTGACTGACACCTGAGCGGTGGACTCGATGATACCCAGGCTGCTCATGGCCACGCAGGTGTAGTTGGCCGACTCCCGCACGCCGTTGAGCTCCAGGACGTTCCGGCCGATGGGCATGTCGTCCTCGGGCGTCAGGTCCTCACTACCCAGCATCCACTTGACGTAGGGCATGGGGGACCCCACGGCCACGCAGGTGATGTTGACGCTGCCCCCGGGCATGATCTCATGGTTGGAGGGCGGGATGGAGAAACGGGGGGGCACACGACGCACTGGGTAGAGGAGGAGAGGAGGGGGAAGAGAGAAGGGGAGGGGAGGGGGGGAAGGGGAGGGGACGGGGGGGGGGGGGGGGGGAGAGAGGAGGGGTATGGAAACGGAGGGAGAGGAGAAAGAGGAGAGAAGGGGTAGAGGGGAAAACGGGGGAGGGGGAGAGAGAGAGAGAAGAGAAAATAGAGAGGAGAAAGAGAGAGAGCAGAAAGCGAGAGAGAGAACGAGAGAGAACGAGAGAGAGAGAGAGAGAGAGAGAGAGAGAGAGAGAGCAAGCGAGAAAGAGAGAGAGAGAGAGAGAAGGAGAAGGTAACAGGAAGGGGAGAATGAACTTCAGGGTTTTTACAAAAGTGTTTACAGAGGGATACTTCAAAGTTTAGTTTTGGTAGTTATGAAACTATTAAAGCTTGCAATGGAAGTACACATAGCTCAACCATGTTGAGAGCTCAACCGTACAAGTGAGCTGCCTAGTCGAAAGAAATGATAGTATGAAAACCTCTTGAGGAACATTTCACCCAACACATGGAACCTATCAGTCAGTTTCTCATCTTTTGAAGCACTGTTAGTAGTAGACCAAAGCATCCTATGTTTTTTCCCAAAGCCGCCATCGATATCTACAGGGTTCATCCCTGTTTTCTGTTATAAAGACAGATATTGGATGAGATGGGGCTGGTGCTAAAATACCATTTAAAGTCTTTTAAAGTCTTACATGATCGGTCTCAGATGAAGTGAAGGAAGATCTGAGAGGAGCTAAACTACAGCTGAACTCTCCCCAGTGGCACAGCTATGGGCTAAGGCTCATGGGAAGAATACGTGAAAAACTTTCACCAGAAAACTTCAGTGGGAAACTTTAATGAGTTAAAAACCCTCCGTGATCAATGTTTCTGTGTGCCTGCGGGGGTTATGAGTTATCTGCAACAGATAGGGAGTCTTTGGGAAGGCTATGTGATGTAGACTACTATAGACCCCCGATCGATACTGTAGATGCCGCTCTCTATCTGTGTCTCAGACAGACGGGCAGCTGTATTGAATATAATACTGCAGGGGCTATCTGTCAGCTTATGATAGGAGGGTTACGGATAGAAATATAGAAATATATATATATATACTGTATAGAGAGAGAGACTGAACCCATAGGTCACTTGCATGCCTGGACGACTCAAGAGGAATAATCATGGATATATATATATAAACATAAGGAAGAGAAAGGGCTGGGAGAAGAGAGAGAGAGAGAGAGAGAGAGAGAGAGAGAGAGAGAGAGAGAGAGAGAGAGTGAGAGAGAGAGAGAGCTCTGATTCTCTTCCAGGACAATGGTGGTCAATGCAGCGTAAGGGACAGCCGCATTGTACAACCACATACAAGTACAGTAGATAGGGGTCCAAACATGACACGGCGTGTTGGAATCAAAACAACAATGGATGGTTCTGGAAGGATAGGATGTCTAGGTGTGGTGGCAATTTACCAAGGTCGGCACGGAACGTGTTAAATGACGGAACATCAAGACAGACATTATGAGAGAGCGAGAGAGAGAGAAAAAGAGAGGAGAGAAGGAGAAAAAAGGGAGAGAGATAGAAAGAAAGAAAGAAAGAAAGAGGTAGTAGGTGCATATAAAAGTAATGTAAATATAAAACTTATGTACATGCGTCTGTGGCTCCTAGACATCAGAGGACAGACAGACATGTCAGAATGCAGAGGAAGAGGAAGGACAGGAGGGATGGAAGAGAGGGGTCGGGACAAAGGGTAGAAGAGAGATAGGGGAGAGAGGGGGGGGGATAGAAGAAGGGAAGGAGGGAAGCGGGGGGAAGAAGGGAAGAAAGGAGGGGTACGAAAGGAGGAGAGAAAACATGAAGCTATTTTTTTTTTTAAAGGAAAAAAAGGGAAAAAAAAGAAAAACGTCTTGCTTGTCAGGCGTCTAAGCCCCCTTCTTTTTTTTTTTTTTCTTGAGGGACTTCGGAGAAAATGATGCTGTTATTGGGTGAATGTCCCAGGAAGAACAGGGTTGATACCCCCCAGGGCCACAACACAGAGGACTGAAGGAGACACACAGACGGACGGACGGACGGACGGACGGACGGACCAACATCCCGGGAATGAAACAGGAGTGGATGCAAAGGGGAGGCAGACAGACAGACAGACAGACAGACATAATTGGCTAGACTGTGAGTCAAGCCTCCTAGTCAAGCACGGTTTTCTAAAGAGTCCTCAACTCTGAACCCTGTTGGTGTTTCAGTGGGGGGGGGGGGGGGGGTTTAGGGGTCTCTCCTCTGTCAAAGTCAAGATTCAGGAGTCCAATGAGTCCTCGGTTTATTCTCAATTCATGGGCTATATAACACTTCAAAAGGGCCTCCTTTTACTGTAGTGATCGCTGACACGTCTATTGAAGCTTTCATAGGTTTGCTATTGTTCTGATTGTGTCATAATACAACAGTATGAATCATCAAAACCAAATACAAAGTGAATGAACGAAACATTTTTGGCATCTCTCAAACGATTCAGTAGTTCAGTGGACATAAATTTCATTCAAACAGAACAGTTCCATACATTTGGAGCGATAGTCGGAAAGGCCAAAAGATACCCAGAATTGGACACCAAAGTTCAAGAAAAAGAAAGACACATTTATTTTTTAAGTGACAAAATCAAATTCAACTGTTAGGAAAACAACAGACATCACAAAAGCAGGCATTTTTTTCTTCTCACCCGAAAACATGCAGGGTTAGAAACAGACAGACAAAACCAGTCGCAGGTATATGAACCGTGCATAATGACAAGACCAGGTACATAGGCATGCCACGCTCAGTGTCAGGAGAGGTAAGTTCTGTGTTTGTGTCGTGGACCATCAATATCATCTAACGCTCTGGAACTGCTCTACCCATGTTGATATGTATCATTCAGTTAAAAAAAAAAAAAACACTCCATCAATCTTTTTTTCCACTCTTCGTTAATTCGCTCGCTAGTCATACAGAAAGGTGTCGTTCAACATTCAAAGCGGTCCGAGCGCATGCTTAACAGAGCGGTCCGGAGCAGGCCCGCGGTTAACCAGTCTTTCACAGCCTATTACGTCCGATCACCGTGGAATTGGACTCCGTTAACGCTAATAGATATCCATGGCGGGGGGGAGTGGGCTGGCGGAGGCAGACTTTGGAAGACGGACTCATTGTAATGCATGGAATGGAATGAGGAAGGCCATCGATACCGTTCCTCATCCCGTCCCGTGCATTACAATGAGCCCCGTCCTCCGAGTCCTACCTCCACCAGCCTCTTCTAATCTACGGGGGTATGGTACAAATAACAAATAGGACTTCTTGGTCATGTCTACCCATGTGTGTGTGTCCCTGCGCGCGCGTGTGTGTGTGCCTGCGTACGTGCGTGGGTGGGTGGGAGAGTGTGTCTGTGCGAGTGTGATTCCAGTTGAAACGTCATCCACAAAAAAAAAAAAGCCCTCACACTTTTTTTTTGTAGTTGCTTTTCTATATTTTGCCTAAAAGGGAAATCGGAGAGCTGCCGCTGTCGTATTTCCGGTGCGGTGTCAATAAGGGCTTCCTACCGGGGTGGGGGGGGGGGGGGTTCGATTGGACCCCAGGGACACACAGCGACAGATCCCATAACAGGATTACTGCCCGGATCTCATCACGGATATGATACCTAAGCCTAGCGAAGCCGGTTGACATTTACTCAACGCTACCCTGCCTCCTCATCGCAGATGGACACCTCTCGTATTAACAAGTGTATCTAAGACCAGCCTATAGACGGAAGCTGTCACAGCGGTGTTACGTTAATGCGCCTACGTGTTTTTAGTCGTGGTATGTGGATTTACCCTTAGTTTTTTCGATCTCCAGAGCTGCGACCCACTCCGTTATCAAACCGTCATCAAACCGTCATCAAAGTGGCCTCATTTGGGAGTGTACACACATACACACAACACACACACACACACACACACACACACACACACACACACATACGCCCGCACACACACAACCACAAATCAACACATATCATGCAACAAGTGCAGGGGGCATGACACCGGAAAAAAAAAGAAAAAAAAAAACAAGAAACAGAGAAACAGAACACAGAAAACAGTCGAAAAAGGACAACTTCCCAGAGAGAGACCAGACCAGACAAGACAAAAGCAATAACCCAACGCAAAATCAATCAAGACAGTACGAGCGGCACACCGAGAGACTCGCACATACAGTAACAATACAGCTGTCAGTACAGGCATGCAAGCACATCCTCTCTCTCTCTCCTCTCTCTCCTCTCTCTCCTCTCTCTCCTTCCATGCAAACACAGCCTCCCTTTTAATTTCCAATTCATGGGTCTCCATGACAACAAGAAGGTTCCATGCAGAGAACGGTGGACTTGGGGAGTGAGAGCGATTCCAAACGGTCTGCAGACAAGAGGCCTCACAATGCAGTCAAAGCACAGTGCCGCGTAGGCAGATAAACTCATTACACTTGCCTGGTTAATGGTTTGTGCAAGGTAGTGTCTGTCATCATATTATATATCACTTAATAGGAAGGGCTATTCATAGATGTATTATTGTTTAAATATTTTGTATATCATTTTTTCGAATGTTTTTTTTTTTTTTGTAATCTCCCTGACGACAGTAAATGAGGGTTGTTGTTGTTGTTGAAAGGGAGTAACGAAAGAAAAGAAAGAACACACCAACCTTCTCGTAGCTCTGGGGGATGGAGGGGGGTTGATGCGGAACACAATGACGTGAGGGGGGGGGAGAGAGAGAACGAGGGAAACACAGAGAGAGTAAAAACGGCCAGGGCAGAGCCTCCCCACTCCTCTGAACACACACACACACACACACACACACACACACACAGAAGTGCACGCACACACACGCACACGCACACGCGCACACACGCACGCACACACGCACACACACACACACACACACACACACACAAGCATTCACAGATACACACACAAGCACTCACACACACACACACACACACACACACACACACACATTCACACCCCACACCCCCACCCCTCTTCCTTCTCCTTCTGGTCCTCACAGAACCACAGAACCCACATAGAACCAAAAAAGTCAGCATGGTTGAACCCAGTTCTTAGAACCCTCAACCCGGAATCGAGAGCCCCTGTACACTCCTGGAGACCCCTGAATACCCTGTACACCCCTGGAGACCCCTGAAGTCCCTGTACACCCCTGAAGACCCCTGAAGACCCCTGAAGTCCCTGTACACCCCTGGACACCCCTGGAGACCCCTGGAGACCCCTGGAGACCCCTGGACACCCCTGGAGACCCCTGGAGACCCCTGGAGACCCTGGACACCCCTGGAGACCCCTGGAGACCCTGGACACCCCTGGAGACCCCTGGAGACCCTGTACACCCCTGGAGACCCTGTACACCCCTGGAGACCCCTGGCCAGAACTCAGACAAAATTTGATATAGACCCTGTTCACACTAACCATCTTCAAAATCTATTCCTATTTTAATGTCAGTTGACATTGTACAATGGTTGTGGCTCATCTCTTCCCTTTCTTATCCATAATAATAATAATAATAATAATAATAATAATAATAATAACTTTTTATTTGTATAGCACTTTTCCTGCAAACGTTGCAGCTCAAAGTGCTCTAATCATTATATAATCATAATTTAATTATTTAGTCATTTAAAGGCAATATTACAAATATGGGTTTTTAGTCTTGACTTGAACATGATTTGCTGAGGTTGCATCCATAATGTAAACTGGCAGTGAAATGAGAATGCAGCCTCACCAAATTTCTTCTTTGGTACATGTGGTACACAGATAAGATCTGAGAGCTCTATTGGGCTGATATGCTAGCACAGCCATATTGATTCCAGAAACATCTGTTGCACCATCACATGGAACGTTTGAAACCATGGAAATGGCTGTGGTGGGTTCCACCACCTTGGGGGAAGATCTTTTCATTACTTTATTTATCAGATATAAATACAATAACTGTATGTGTTTCCCATGAGGGAACGTGGTAGGCTACAAAACAACGATCGGCGCGTTAAAAACTGATGAAAAAATAGAGAGAGGAGCGTATATATATTATATTGTTTTATTGCAAAGGGATCAACTGTTTGTCTGTCTTTCTACTCCTA
>NC_137686.1:7168459-7185959 GCF_963989245.1 Nansenia antarctica | reverse complement strand
TTACTATTATTATTATTATTATTATTATTATTATTATTATTATTATTATTATTATTATTATTATTATGCTCATCATGTTTGGGCTCATAGTGTGAACAGTATATCCACATCCATGTACTGTCGCTCTGTCACAGAGGAGCCATAAACCCCTCAGGGACGGAGGGAGGGAGGCAGGGAGGGAGGGAGGGAGGCAGGGAGGGAGGGAGGCAGGGAGGGAGGGAGGGAGGCAGGGAGGGAGGGAGGCAGGGAGGGAGGGAGGCAGGGAGGGAGGCAGGGAGGCAGGGAGGGAGGGAGGGAGGCAGGGAGGGAGGCAGGGAGGGAGGGAGGGAGGCAGGGAGGGAGAGAGGCAGGGAGGGAGGCAGGGAGGGAGGCAGGGAGGCAGGGAGGGAGGGAGGGCGGGAGGCAGGGAGGGAGGCAGGGAGGGAGGGAGGGAGGCAGGGAGGGAGAGAGGCAGGGAGGGAGGCAGGGAGGCAGGCAGGGAGGGAGGGAGGCAGGGAGGCAGGCAGGAACAGACAGACAGACAGACAGGCAGACAGACAGACAGGCAGACAGACAGACAGCTGGGGGAGTTACTGAGACCAGGTTGAGGGGGAGGATATTTGTCTTGGTGGCAGAACGTCCCTCCCCCTCTCTGTCTTTCGTCTCCATCAACGCCCCCCCCCCCCTCCCCCCTCGCTGTCTCCCCCTGTCCCTGTCACCCCCTCCCCGTCACTCCCTCCCTGTCTCCCCCTCCCTGTCACTCCCTCCCTCGTCTCCATCACCCCCCCCCCCCTCTCTGTCACTCCCCCCCCCACCCCCTCCATCACCCCCCCACTCCCTGTCTCGGAAAATTGGGGCACTGGGAAGTGTCGGTACATTCAGGATTAACACACACACACACACACACACACATACACACACACACACACACATACACACACATACATACACACACACACACACATACACACACACACACATACACACACACACACACACACACAAACACACAAGCACACGCACACACAAGCGCACACAAGTACACAAGCACAAGCACACACAAGCACACACACTCACACACACATTACTGCAGTGATGAGAATCTCTCGCCCACCAGAGGTTTAAAACACGCACAACTGCAGATATTCACATTCCCCCTAGGCAAACCACACAACCACCGCAGTGTCCAGAGAGAGAGAGGGAGAGAGAGAGGGAGAGAGAGGGAGATAAAGAGAGAGAGAGAGAGAGAGGGTGATAAAGAGAGAGAGAGAGAGAGAGAGAGAGAGAGAGAGAGAGGGGGAGGGAGATAAAGAGAGAGAGAGAGAGAGGGAGAGAGAGAGAGAGAGAGGGAGAGAGAGAGAAAGAAAAAAAGAAACAAAGAAAGAAACAAAGAATGTGAGAAAGAAAGAAAGAAAAAAAAAGAGAGAGAGAGAGGGAACGAGAGGGGGGCGAAACTGTTGCTAGGTAGATACATCGGTGGAGTGGTAGGTAGCGAGGGATGCAGGAGAACGAGAGAGAGAGAGAAAGAAAGGAAGAGAGGAAGAGGGAGGGCAGAGGAAAGTGTGGAGGGAAACAGAGAGAGAAAGAAAAAGGCAGAGATGGAGAGGGAAACCGAACGGATGAAAGAACGCAGGAAAGAGAGAGAGACGCAGAGAGAGAGGGATGAAGAGAGACAGCGACGGGGAGCGCAAAAGAGAGAGAGAACAAAAGAGTGAGCAGGAAAGAGAGAGAGAGAAAGGCGGTGAGTGAGGGAGGGAGGGAGGGGTGTGTCTAAATGAAACATCTCCTCACATGCCACCTCAAATACAGGGCAGGCTGGGTAGGAGGTAGCCAGCCAATCGCAGGACAGGCTCGCTGTGAAGCCCGGAACTGATCTAGGAGCAGTCTCAACCCAACACGTGAGCCTCCTGTCCTCCTGTCCCTACCTCCGCCAGCCTGCCCCGTACCAGAGGTGGCATGAGGAGATGATTCATTTAGAGACTCCCTCCCTCCCTCCCTCCCTCCCTCCCTCTCTCTTCTGCTCACTTGGTGTTCCGTTCGCTCACTCGCTCACCTATCTCTGTATCTCGCTCTGACGAGCCGCGGTGCCTACCTCCACCAGCCGCTCCCTCTCTCTCTCTCCCTCCCTCCCTCCCTCCCTCCCTCCCTCATGTCAACGAGCCCCGCGGCCTACCCCCACCAGCCTCCACCCACCTCCACAGCTCGAAAGTACCACAGCTCCACCTGTCGAGGCTAGGTTAACGCTAACGCTAAAGCTACCAATCGCCATCAGACTGAGCAGGAAAAGCTCATCTCCTGTCGCCGGGGCCCGCCGTTATGTGCACGCGCATCACGTGCACGTACCTGGAGAGAGGGGGGGCGGGACGGTACCCGACTGCCCTGAGGCACTTATGATTATGATGATCATCATAATGTGTGTTTATGATTATCATCCTAATCATAACAGTAAACAATACGTTTTTTCTACTACGCCAATTACGCTGAGGGCACCCGGACGACCGGCCGCGCCCCCCTGGTTGTAGCCGACCGCAAGAGTAGACGCCGTAGAGGGAGGGAGGGAGGGAGGGGTGGTGTGGAACCCTTGGCTTTATAAGCTTTATAACCCCCCAATCTGAGTGTTATAGGCGTGTTATAGCGCAAGAGGACGAGATGGCTGAAACCGGTGAGAAGCTGAAGGAGGGGGGGGCAGTTATATTGAGGATACGCTGTACACACACACACGCACACACGCACGCACACACACACACACACACACACACACACACCTGAGGGGTTAGAGTTTAGTGGTAATGTCCTGTAGAGAGAGCGGGGGGGAGGGGGGCGGGGGGGAGGATTGTGACGGTGTGCGGTGATGACTCTAAACAGATGGACAGGAGGCTATTCCCCAGGCTACCAGCCTTCTGCTCAACACGCAGCCCTGCCAAACTCCATCCTCTACCTCCTCCTCCTCCTCTTTCTCTACCTCCTTTTTCCATCCCCGCTCTGTCTCTTTCGATCTCCCCCCCCCCACCACACCTGCTGTGTACTGTCATCCCCCCTCCTCCCTGCAGCCAACGCTCATCCTTCCCCATCCTCCCAACCCAATTCGCCTCCCTCCTACCCCCACTCCTCCCTCCCTCCTACCCCCACTCCTCCCTCCTACCTCCCTCCTACCCCCACTCCTCCTTCCTACCCCCACTCCTCCCTCCCTCCATCCCTCCCTCCCTCTCCTTTTCCACACCCCCCGCCCTTGCAGAAATGGGTCCCGAGCCAAGCCACGGCTTAATCCGTTACTTTCCCATGTAGAAGTAACCATGACGTTTTTTTCCCCTCCGTCCCTCCACCCCTCCACCCCTCCATCCCTCGCTCCTGTGTCGGGCCGAGGGCCAGTCGTCCTCGGCGCGCGGGGTGGGGCTGGCGGCCAAAAAACGCACAGCAACAACTCTGGCTCTTAGCGTGGAGGCGAAAAAGAAGTAGGCTACATTAGATTAGCGTAGCATCTAGGGAACGACATTAGGTTAGCTTGGCAGCGCGGGGCGACTGGCCGCGTTAGATTCTCACACCCCTCCCGAGGAGGAGTGTGGACAGCCGGCCGAGCGGCGATGATGAAAGAGAGGGGGGGCTGGAAAGGGCCTAAAATCACTGGTTAGCTAGGATGCTAACTGGGGCTTTTTTTTTTTTTACCACAGCCAAAAATGCTAGCTCCCGGCTAGCTCAGACACAGCTCAGGAAGAACAGACTGTCCTGGTCTAGAGGTAGGGCGTGGGCCTCGCAGCAGTCGGTCACACTGAAGGGAACAGGTGGAAAAATACAGGGCCTGTGTGTGTGTGTGTGTGTGTGTGTGTGTGAGTGTGTGAGTGTGTGTGTGTGAGAGTGTGTGAGTGTGTGAGGGTGTGTGTGCTTATGTGTGTGTGTGTGTGTGTGTGTGTGTGTGTGTATGCGTGTGTGAGTGTGTGTGTGTAAGAGTGTGTGCGCTTATGTGTGTGTGTGTGTGTGTGTGTGAGTATGCGTGTGAGAGTGTGTGTGTGTGTGTGTGTGAGAGAGAGTGTGTGCGTGTGCGTGTGCGTGTGCACGTGCGCCCAGGTGTGAATATGCTTACACAACTGGACAGGAGGGATATCAAGAGGAAAAGGAGGAGGAGCTTAAAGAAGTAAACAACACACTTGCTGTCCAGGTGATTGGAGCAGCTATCATCTCGTCAAATGTCCAGAGTCACCCCCCTACTCATACCTCTGAGTCTACCTTTAAACAGCGCCACGTCTGAGGAACAGCTGTCATGCTCCCATGGCCTCAAACAACCCCAAGTTTGAAGGACGAAAGTTTGAAATAATCTTTCTGGTCTGACACGTCAAGCATGGTCATTGGCTGTCCTGTCACACACACACACACACACACAGACAGACACACACACACACACACACACACACACACACACACTCACTCACTCACCTCTGATGATGGCCAGCTTGGCGGTGACGGCCACCTCTCCCTCGGTGTTGCGGGCGACACACTCGTAGACGTTCTCGTCCCGCGGCGCTCTGAGTGGCTGGATCCTCAGCACCGCCCCCGCCCCCTCGTCAAACTCTATCGTCTGATTGGAGGATCAGCCGGGGGGGGGAACCAGGAAGAAGTCCAAAAAAGAAAAGCCGGTCAGATCAGTATATGGATTCGACAATCGAAACACTGTAATATAATATACAGTACCGGTCAAAAGTTTAGACACACTTCCCTATTTAATTGAATAGTGTGTCCAAACTTTTGACTGGTACTGTATATATATATATATAGAGGCCATTTAGCTGACGCTTTTATCCAAAGCGACTTACGCTGTAGTGAGTGCACACATTTGCATACATTTGCATACACGCTCTACCCACCGATCCACAGAGGAGCAACGTGTCTCTAAAAACACAACGACAAGGATCTGGACACGGCTAGACACAAACACACAGTCTCAGGCCACTGCCTGTACAGTATGGCAGCGACGGACTCTCCGTTGGGACTGTCCGCTAAGCTCTTTGGCGACAGGGCTAGGCCAAGGGTCAAGGCCAGGGGTCAAGGCCGCCCGGGGCCGGTTGCATAAAGATACATGCAGTCTTAGGGCCGGTTTCACAGACAAGGCTTAAGCCTAGTCCTGGAGTAAATCACACTTTCAATGTAAAATCTCCATTGAAGATGCTTTTTAGTCCAGGATTAGGCTTAAGCCTTGTCTGTGAAACTGGCCCTTAGACTTAGATCTCACTTTAAGTCAGTTTTGCTATAGACTCTAAAATGTTCCTGTTGCATAAAGCTCACCTGTGAGTGACTCAAGTAAGACTGAGTAACTAAGATAGCCTGTCACACAATGCATTCTAGGTAAAATAAGACACTTGACAAAAAAAAAGAAGAAGGCCGTAACAGCTCCACCTAGCTACACCTAGTGGCGGAAGATCTGAGAGATCAACTCCCTTTTCTTCTGCTGAAAACGTACGTATATTGGAGGAATATAACGTGGAGAAAAATATACTGCTTAGCAGTTTTAACCAGTGAAGTAGTTTACCAGGCTGGAGTTGTTAGCTAGCTACTAGCCCTGACTCGTTCCCATAGCAACACAGCTCTTAAATCAAGCTTAGCCAGCTTTCTAACCTCAAAATAAGTCATTCTTATTTTTTATGCAACAGGCAGCCTTAATTAGACTGGTCTAACCTGAGAATATAAGACTAGACTAAGGCTTAGAGCAGTCTTAATCTATGTTTATGCAACTGGCCCCAGAGGACAAGGCCAGGGGTCAGGGGTCAAGGCCTCACCTCGATGCGCTGGGAGTTGACCTTCTTCCCCTTCTTGTTCCAGTTGACGGTGGGCTTGGGGTCGCCAGACGCCTGACACACGAACGACGCCACGCCCCCGGACACCCCGATCTGGTCCCCGGGGGTCTTGGTGAACCTGGGGGCGGCTGGAGAGAGAAAGAGAGAGAGAGAGAGAGACAGAGAGAGAGAGAGAGAGAGAGAGAGAGAGAGAGAGAGAGAGAGAGAGAGAGAGAGAGAGAGAGACAGAGAGAGAGAGAGAGAGAGAGACAGAGAGAGAGACAGAGAGACAGGAGAATTAAAGGTCATATATTAGGAAAAGCTGACTTTTTCCACTGCTGGTGCACATACATTTGGGTCTCTGATGGGCCTACTAACTGTACCACAAACTGTTAAATAAGTTCCCTATTGCCGATCAACAAGCTCAGTCATCAACCGGGCCAAACTCACACGCATCACCAACACTGCTGCCAGGAGAATTGGACTCCCCACACCCAACCTCACAGCACTAAACAACAGGGCCATCTCACGCATCACAACCACAATAGAACAGGACATCACCCACCCACTCAATATGTACCTCGCCCCACTGCCATCCGGGCGTAGGTACAGAATGCTAAGGTGCAAAAGGGCTTGCTTCGGCAAAAGCCTGATCCCCGCAGCCATTGTTGCCTTAACCAGATCTTATCCACCTCATTTTTCTGGTTTTCTGCTCGAAATGACATGCCCACAGTGAATATAGAATATCTCCACAATCACAAGGGCCTTCATAATGATCTTGTTATCAACAACAACACCTGTGGGGTGGCTGTAGAAGTGTCAGAATCAAAATCTATGTTACTGTGTCAGAGTAAATAGAGCTAGAACATTATAAAACATCTCAAATTCAGTCTCTGCCTAAAAAAACAACAGCTTTTACAGTGAATATCACCTTGGAAACCTGATGACGAAGCCCAAATCATCTAGGAATCAGTACTCCAGGGTCTTATTAGTACTTGTGCCAAAGTCGATGCTAGTAATGTGAGCAAATGCAACTTTGTACCTGTTTTAGTACAGGTATGTTTAGGTGGACACCTATATGTTTAGGCCATTTGGAGATATTTTGGCACCATCTTTGACCTTTGACCTTTCTCATGTATCAGATTTCTTTTTTGGGGGGGGATTTTTTTGGGTTGGCCGACCAATGGTATGGAAATTCGGCGTTGAAACCGGACATGACACATTCTCCAGTTGGAGAAAACTGGATGTGACTTAGGCCGTGTTTACCGTCTCGGAAAAAAAATGGTGGCATCGTATAGCATGCAAAGTTGTGAAACAAATGTGATATCGATGAAGAGAATTGATCGAGGTAAACTCTTTATATCACTTCGGATCCACCTGTGGGTCCGTTGGCTCCTATTTAAATAATAGATCGCGCTGAGTGTGTGTACTTGTGTATCTGTCATGTGTAGTACTGTCTGTTGTTGTCTGAGTTATATGGTGTTGTATGTATATATGTATACTGTACAGTGGTGTGAAAATGAGTTTCCCCCTAGAGACAATAAATCTAATCTAATCTAATCTATTTGGCTAGGCTACCTATTCCAGAAGAACATGCGATTCAACAAGTCATTCAGATTTGCCTCTCTTTCCTACGTCACAGTGGGGTCTCATTAGAATTACACCGCCCACGGCAGCACTGTCAGTTTGTTTTGTTGGAGAGATAAACAAGAAACGTTGTCTCGGCTAGATGGGAAAAAATGATATCACAAGAGGGATGGAATTAGATGGTACACATGTTAGGTTTACTGTGGATATTAAAACTAAATTACGAGTTGTGAGAGGAGTTTTAATGTAAGGTATGTTAATCTGTTAATCTTAAACCAAGCAACAAAAAACAAACAAAAATGAACAAAACAAAGAGTTTTCACAATGCTTCTTTTTTTTTTTCATTGAAAACAAGAAGTGGTGGTGGGCCCCCCAAAGAATGCAGTACTAGCTATACTGTAGGCAGGGTTAGGGTTAGGTCACTGCAGTACTAGCTATACTGTAGGCAGGGGACTGACGTTAAGATTCTAGTCATAATCTGCATTTTTAGTCATGTCGCATTCAGAAGGTGCCTTAAAATGCTGCCTGCTAAGGTGCCTTCATTAGGCCAGTTTTGAAGGCACCATACCATCCATCCTTTTCCAGGTAGGCTATATAAATAAATAAAAGAGAAATAAAATAAAATAAAATAAAATATATACATATGTTTAATGGCGGATGGAAATCTGAGTCTGAGAGCAGTGAAAATGGAGAGAGAGGGGGTGGAGAAAGAGAGAGGGATGGCAGAGAGAGAAAGGAAGGGGAGAGAGAGAGAGATAACAAAGAGAGAGAGAGGGGTGGGTGTCCAGGTGATTGTAACAGCTATCATCAAAGTACAGAGTTAAGGGGCGCTTAGGTGGCGTAGCGGGTTAAGCGTTGACCATGTAACCGCAGGGTCCCCGGTTCGATTCCGGCCGGGGACATATCCTGAATGTCATCCCTCCTCTCTCTCTCACCCATCCTTCCTGTCTAAATCTCTACTGGATCTGTCAATAAAAATGAAAAATATGAGTGGGACTGAAAAAAAGCACAGAGTTAAAGAGTTGCCCCCCTACTTTGTGGTGATGTCATACCTCTGAGTCTACCTGTTAACAGCGCCACGTCTGAGTAACAGCTGTCATGCTCCCATGGCCTTAAACAACCCCAAGTTTGAAGGACGCATAATCTTTCTGCTCTGACACCTCAAGCATGGTCATTGGCTGTGTGCTGCAATGTTCCCTTGAGGACACCTGTTAAAGTTCCCATGTATTGGTTCACCAGGACCAGGGTGAATATAAAGAAGGGGTCTCAGCCTAGTAGGCTACATTAGTTCTGAAGAGACGTGGTTTCAGAATGAGGGGTGCTGTAGCTCTACTAGTGTTGCTGTTCTGTCTGTCTGGGTCAGGGGCTCAGGGAGAGGGTGGGGGGGTCAGAGAGAATGACATCCCTCAACTGGGTCATGGGGTAGATGGAGATGAGCTGATGATAGCTGATATCTGGGATGAGCTGAAAGACCTGAGAGACATGGCGGTGGAACAGAGAGTGCAGTTGAAGAACATGGAGACCAGAGTGACCACCAGTGAGAGCCAGGTGGACGACCTGAAGAGAGAGAATGCAGCTCAAGCAGCAGAGCTGTCAGTGATGGAGAGTCAAAGCCAGCGAGGGTCAGGTGACTGAATTGAGAGGAGAGATGGTGGATCTGATAGTAGAGCTGAGTGTCACTAAGGCTGAAGTGCAGGTCCACAAGAACAAGGTTGAGGACCTGGAGACAGAGAATGCAGCATTGGTGTCCAGAGTGACAGCCAGCGAGGGTCAAGTAGAGGAGGTGAAGACAGAGAACGTAATTTTGGTGGCCAGAGTGTCAGCCAGCGAGGGTCAGGTGGAGGAGCTGAAGAGAGTGAATGAAGAGAGACCAAAGGTGGCGTTCTCTGCTGGGTTAGGTGCTCCAATAGGACCTGTCTCTGGTGATACCCCTGTGGTCTACAAAAATGTCATCACCAACATCGGCCAAGCCTACAGCCCAATCACAGGAGCCTTCAGAGCACCAGTGAGAGGAGTCTACTACTTCAGATTCACCGCCTTTGAAAACAACTCAGACTCAGGCATTCCTGTGTGGTTGATTAAAAATGACCTGAAGATGCTGGCTGTATCACAGCGCACTAATGCAGGGAATCAGAATGTATCCTGTGGGTTGACTCTACAGCTGGAGGAGGGAGACTTGGTCTACATGTGCCTCCAATCAAACTACAGCCTCTATGATGATCTCTATCGTAATCGCAACACCTTCAGTGGCTTCCTGCTCTTCCCTGTGTGAAGAGAAGCTGTCCTGATGAATTCAGATGAAAAGTGTTTAGAGTTCCAAGAGCTTCTAATGTTCCTCTGACAACTTCTAATTAAACATGATCTTAAGAAAGAAATAAAATAAATGGTGTCTCGTATTTTATATATATATATATATATATATTTTGGTAAGACATTTACTGTTGCATAGATATCCATAATAAAAATACTAGGATGAATATGTTAGAGGTAGTTACGCTCGGTCTGTCTTTCATTTCATAAATTACCTAGCTAGCAAAATGTTAGTGACGGTTAGCTAGTTTCAGCTGCTGAAGCTGCTAGCGTGAGACGGTCAGCTGTCAGTTAAACAGTTGAGCCTCGTATTGCTGCCATTTTACGCCATCAGTTTGGTTGTTTGTTTCCTTTGTTCTGCTCTTACAAATAGGCAATACGAGTCAACTGGGTTAGCTAGCTAGGTACCGTTAGCTGTCTTGTCCAGCCAGTATCCATCTCATCTCAAGTTCTCAAGTGCAAAGAAAGAGGTGTTCCTCCGGCCTCTCTTCTTGAGCACTACTACAGGACGTTAGCTAACTTAGCCAAACAACCTCAGGAGTGGAGCGTGGGGAGTAGCAGCTCATTAGCATTTAAAGCTACAGACACAAAAACAGCCCGTTGAGAAAAGGGCTGAAAAAGAGGGGTATTGAGGCATGCTAGAATGCCTTTAGATTCAAATCGGAGTGGTATTTTCAGCAAAAAACTTCAAAGACATGTTTTGGGAAGCCCAGAGACCTATATTAACGTAACTGAAAAAGAGTATAATATGAGA
The DNA here is from genome assembly GCF_963989245.1 of Nansenia antarctica. Classification (NCBI taxonomy): domain Eukaryota; kingdom Metazoa; phylum Chordata; class Actinopteri; order Argentiniformes; family Microstomatidae; genus Nansenia; species Nansenia antarctica. Next base: position 7,175,567 of record NC_137686.1, on the reverse strand, counting down.
CCTTTAAAATAAGGAGCTGAGAAAAGGGACCGAAGTGGACGAAATAGACAAGCCCACAACCCCTTAAAACCCAGAACCCTAATCGTTATCGACCAGAACCGAACTCCACCACAAATAACCCCCCGCTCGAGTCACCAGACCCTGTGGATGGACACACACACACACAGGAGTGACTCACCAGTAGCTCAAACTGTCAGTGTGTGGTCGACTTTGTTGTGAGGCGCGTTATCGTTACCGCGCTCACTTCCTGGATAGCCATCTAGAGGGCATCGTGAAGGACTTCCTGCCTGTCATAAATAAAAGATGTGCTCTGGCATCAGAGAAGCAGTACTCTTCTTCTTCTTCTTCTTCTTCTTCTTCTTCTTCTTCTTCGCAGTCTCTGAGGACACGCTACTACTGTGCAGGTTGCCATGACACACGGGTGTTACACGGGTGGGAGAGGTGTCGGGCTGGAAGCGCGTAGGAGATAATTGTGTTTAAATATATTAATATCGTACCAGACGTATTCTGCCACCGCCCGCACCAGAAGACTATTTCAGGAGCACCAATCAGGTTTTGAATGATGACAAAGAAGAGATATGACTTCATGAATATTATGAGCTCGGGAGCGTCTCTGGTAGGAGGTGGAGGGTGTGTGCTGTGCTTGGGGGTAGAACGGTGGGGCCTCTTCTTTCTGTTGTTATTACTGATCCCAATTGAAAATCAATCCCAGGCGCAGAGTATATCTATACATTTCCACTGTGGCAGAATCAATTCCATCAAGGTATTTCACGTCTCATCACTCTCTGTACAGTTCCTACCTCCCTCCCTCTCTTTCTCTCTTTCTCTTTCTCTCCCTGTCTTCCTCTCTCTGTCCAGAGTTCTATCCCTCTGCGTCGGTGGCCTGTTGCCATGGCAGCCGGTTCAACTCCTCCTCAGCTGTGGAATCAGTTCTATCCATCAGGGTGAAGTCGGCCTGACCCTCACCATAGCAACATCCCTCTCCCTCCCTCCCTCCCTCCCTCCCTCCCTCCCTCCCTCCCTCCCTCCCTCCCTCCCTCCCACCCACCCACTCTCCCTCTAGCTGGGCGAGGTCTTGCATCAACTGTGTGTTGGTGCAGATTGTCTCTAGAGAGACAGCAGCCCAAAAAAATCCCTCCAAAAGTCATTGACGGCTCTCTTGCTTTTTTAAAACCCCCCACTGCCCCCCCCCCCTCCCCCGTCCCCAACTGCTAACTTCACACTTCAATGGATAACCGTCACACGGGCCACCTGCAAGCTTGAGGTAAAGTGCTTCAGCAGAGAGTCCAAAATAACACCATGTCCAAACCCAGAGTGCATTAGGACTCCCTCAACCATACAGGACATGTCCGTGTCAGGAGGGAAGAGTTCTGACTTTGCTGTTGTTAAAAAAAGGACAACGGCCTGGCTTTGGAAGACACAAACAACGTTTCACCGTGGAACAACAGCGAGTCAAAAGGGATAGAGTGTGTCTGCTGGGGTTGATTTGGGGGTGTCAGATACGAACTGGGGTTGTGTTTCTGCATTGACTGTCATTTCTTTTTCGAGTCAAAAGGGATAGAGATGTCTGCTGGGATTGATTTGGGGGAGTCAAATAGAAACCGGGGTTGCGTTTCTGCATTGACTGGCATTCTCCAAAAAACAACGTTTCTCGTTTCATCGCCTCTGCAGGCTTGTGCTTTTCTCCCCCAGCACATTATTAAGAACTAGGTGGAAAGATTGGAGCTTATTTTTTTTAAAATCCTATGCGGATCTCCATCTCAGGGGGATTGTTCTGATATATGTAGAACTCATGCCTCTGGTTCTATAGATCTTTGATGAGCCCAGACAGACAGACAGACAGACAGACAGACAGAATCTGGGCAGCAGTCGCTGTTTTTCCTGTGAATTTCTTTGAATTATTTCTCGGGTTCGATAGAACCGCCCTGTTAAGAATAGGTTTCAGTCTGTGGCTGACAGCAGGATATCATTTCACGCACAACATGACTACTACCACTATGCTGTTAGAAGGAAACACCGGTGGGTGGTGAATAGCCATTAAACGCTAGGAGCCGTGTCCTGTTTATGTGTCAGTGGAGAGCAGGGCGGCTTATTTTGATAAACCTCGCGAGATGTTTTTTCCTTTAGCGACATTGATGGAATACCCCCCAGGTGGGTGTTAGATCCCAATGCATTTCGCTATGTCAATCAGGGCTGTATGGAAAAGCAGGCGACAAATAGAACGTGATTAAGATACTGTGTGAAGCGTTGTCGTCATCGCCATCATAGTCATCAGCGTTATTATCGTCATCATTGTTATCATAGTCATCATTGTTACCATAGTCATCATCATCATTGTTATCATAGTCATCATTGTTATCATAGTCATCATTGTTATCATTGTTATCATTGTTATCATTGTTATCATAGTCATAGTCATCATCGTTATCATAGTCATCATTGTTACCATAGTCATCATCGTCATCATAGTCATCATCGTCATCATTGTTATCATAGTCATCATCGTTATCATAGTAATCATTGTCATCATAGTCATCATTGTTACCATAGTCATCATCGTTATCATAGTCATCATCGTTATCATAGTCATCATTGTTATCATAATCATCATTGTTACCATAGTCATCATCGTCATCATAGTCATCATCGTCATCATTGTTATCATAGTCATCACGGTTATCATAGTCATCAAGGTTATCATCATTATCATGATCAAGCCCATCATACAGGAGGGGGGGTGCAGGATCCCATACCACATCAGGGCACCCCCCCCCCCCCCCCCCACAACCACCTTCAGAGTTAAAACACCGCCCTGGGCAATCATGATGACAACAACCTTTTTTTTTCGTTTAACCCCCAAAAAAGAGCGAATGTGCGTTTGAAACCTTGAGACTGAATACAAGGGGAGATTACGGACTCGATCTGTCCCACAATATCAGACAATATCAGACAATATCAGAGTCGTGAGCCGCGGTTGGACGAGAGGACAGCGTGGGAGTAACGAACGAGCGTGTGCGCTACAGTGTTTTCTCTCCTCATAAAGGTCATCTAACTGTTTCTCTCTGTTGTATTTTCGGGGCAGCAACATAAGTTAACAGCATAATTGCGATGTGCTCCGAACTCCCCTGTCTCCACTTATGAGTGTATAGGACACGGCGTCTGGGGACGTATGAATAAAAGGTGATGGCTGATGAGAACGTGCTGATGTCCTCTCACAGCCTATCAGCAAGGTAACAACAGAACGTAGACCCTGACAGGGCTGGTTAGACTCCCACTGACACACACACACACACACACACACACACACCCCCACACACTATAGCTGACCTACATAACTCAGAGTCACAGTACAACTTTTAATCAGTTAGCTGACAGAGAAAGAGAGAGAGAAAGGGAGAGAGAGAGAGAGAGAAAGAGAAAGAGAGAGAGAGAAAAGTTAGCGAGAAAGTGAGGGCTGAGAAAAAGGGAGGGCTAGATATTGGACCTCTGTGCTAAGATAAACAAACCGATAGACTGAGAGAGACGCACCGAAAAAGCCAGACTGGCCGCCGCAGACAGACAGGCAGACCCATCCAGTATCCGTAGACAGACAGGCAGACCCATACAGTATCAGTAGACAGACAGGCAGACCTGTCCAGTATCATTAGACAGACAGGCAGACCCATCCAGTATCCGTAGACAGACAGGCAGACCCATACAGTATCAGTAGACAGATAGGCAGACCCTTCCAGTATCATTAGACAGACAGACAGGCAGACCCATACAGTATCCGTAGACAGACAGACAGGCAGACCCATACAGTATCAGTAGACACACAGACAGACCCATACAGTATCAGTAGCGTATTGAGTTCCATACCTGAGGCCTCACAGACGCCACTCAGAGAGGTGGTCAGCAGGAGCACCAGGGGCAGCAGCAGACAGGGGGGCGCGAGGCTGAGGCCGTACCCAGGGAGAGGCACCCTGGGCTGGGCTAGGATCCCTCCAGGCCTGGGGAGGGACATGGTGCCACCGGTGGCTGGGTCTGGAGGTGGGGAAGTCGGACAGGACTTCACTCGACAGGGCTTGGCACTCTGTGGGGGGGTCATATAGAAAAACACACGTAGAAGGAGTGTTAACACTAGAACAGCCATGCCTATTTGACCCACTATAAGAGGGGGGGTCAAATGAACATAGTATTTACAATGGGAAGCTGCTATTTACACACAACCTTGTAAATTAGCCTGCCTCCTACACAAAACAACTTAATAGCTTTATACTAACTTGTGTGATTTAGAAAATGTAAGATACACTGAGTGGTAGAACGCACATATCTAGGAAAAGTCATGAAAGGAGGGTCCTGAAATCGCTGCCTGAGTGCAAAGATATACAGTATATATATTTTTAAATTACTCACAGACCCCACCCATGGCTGTTCTAGTGTTAAATAATGAGATTGTTTTATTTTACATTTAAAAAAAATGTAATATATATATTACTGAGGATATTCCCCCCCCCCCCTCCATTTTTTAAGACGATACAATGAAGACTTCCAAAACATGCGTGGTGTTACATAGGGGTTATGTTCCACATGAAGGGCAGCGTGAATGCATGTTAATACGGGATTAGGCCCTGTTTTGGCCAACACACTTCTGACTCTGGATCAGCAGTTGGAGCAACACAGGGGCAACACAGGCTCACAGCAGAACAATAGAAGGGCCTCCACTACCACACACACGTCCAGAAACAACAACTACAACTAGAAAGCTAGTGAAGCTACTTTTGTTTCCTCAAAGGTAAGCCCACACCTTTTTGGCGTCTTATTGATCATACCCCTCACTAGGCATCGCACACTTGGGGGCGGCTGTGGCGCAGGAGGTAGAGCCGGCATCAAATGATCGCAAGGTTGGCAGATCGGCGGTTCGAGCCCCGGCTGGCCACATGCCGAAGTGTCCTTGGGCAAGACACTTAACCCCGAATTGCTCCAAATGAGCGGGGCCGGCGCCTTGCATGGTAGCTTGCCAGCCATTTGTGTGTGTGAATGGGTGAATGAGAGGCCATTGTAAAGCACTTTGGAATAAGGCGCTATATGAGTCAGTCTGTTTACCATTTACCATTTTCTGTCGCTGCCCCCGAGCTGTGGAACAGCCTTCCACCAGTCCTCCGATGCTCTGATACTCTCAACACATTCAACACCAGACTCAAGCTGTACCTGTTCAGACTGGCCTTCCTACAGCACGACTAACACCATCCCCCATAGCTCCCTTTTTGTTTGCTGTGTTTCTTTTTGTTGTTTATCGTCCTGCTTCTCTTTTTATTTTTATTCTTCCTTCTGTACAGTGTCCTTGAGTTTAAGAAAGGCGCTTTTAAATGAAATCTATTATTATTTTTATCATCTTCTTTTCTTTTTTTTTTTACATTCTCTCCCAGTTTTCATAAGCATAAATGTATGTAAAGCTCTTGAACTCATACTGTGTAATTCCAGTTATGGCAATGACTATTCATCATTCTCCGTATAAACCCCTGCTCTACCGACCACTACCGATCGCCCTGTTTGCAAAACTGCTCGGACATAAGTGTGTAATAAATGCAATGATGATAATCCTAAATGATGGAACCGCAGTGGGAAACACACTTAAACAAAGAGGATCCGCGAGATTGTGTGAACTTGAGTGCCGTGCAAGATTCAATAAGAGCAAAATGTACATTATCTTTCACTCAGAATCTCCCTCATAATAGATGTCCTCTACCGTGGTTAATCTCCACCCAGACTGCTCACATACGCACGAACACACACATGCGTGCAAGCACACACACACACACGCGCACACACACACACGCACGCACGCACGCACGCACGCACGCACGCACGCACGCACGCACGCACGCACGCACGCACGCACGCACACACACACACACACACACACACACACTGAGAGTCCGGGGGCATTATTCAGCTCTGACAGGCTAGCAAGAGATTCAGACGAGCTGTGCAGAAGGTCCACATCCAGCAGTCAATATCTCCTTAGTCCCATCGATCCCTCCATCCCTCCTTCCCGAGCCTTTCGCCTCCTTCCCTCCTTCCCTCCATCCCGCCCGGTGTGTGAGGACGCAGGTGTGAAGCCAAATGAGCCGGGGCCCTTTGTTCACCTGCTCAATATCACACACACATTTTCCATCCCTTCAAATACCAATATAGACAACAACACACACACACACAAACACACACACACCACAAATTCCACACACACACACACACACACACACACACACACACAGCACAAATTCCACACACACACACACACACACACACACACCACAAAGACCACACACACTCACACACACACACACACACACACACGCACACACACACACACACAACACACACACACACACACACACACACACACACACACACACACACACACACACACGTGTGATAAAGGTTATCTACAGTTCCCCCTGGCCCGAGCCGAAAGAGCTAAATATACGGTTACTTAACACCGCCACTTCCTCCTCCCGTTTCCAGTCTGGAGGGGTTATCCAGCGTTATCAAATCTCTTATCGGGGGTAATGACATTAGCGTTAGCGTCTCTCCAGCATCCCCAAAAATAAAACGGTCTAAAAACACATCTGTCTCTCTATACGCCCCACCGTAAACATTTTCGAGCCCTGCTTCTTATCTCCCAGCTCCCAGAGTGTGAGAGTGTGTTCCTAATAGATAGGGAATAGAAAAGCTTTCAGCGCCCCCCCCCCCCCCCCCACCACCGGTGCCCCCCCCCGGCGTTTTTTTCTCCCAATTCAATAACACGATTGCGCGGACAGGAAACCAGATCTGGGCTCGCCGAAGCGTCATTCTGCAGAGTATCAAGTCAACTGGTCCCTCTTAAAGAAACTCAATTTGTCAAACGAACGGAGGATTTAACTAACGGACGGCGCGTCGTGCGGTCATGTGACAGCGCTGTGCGACAGGGGGGGGGGGAGGTGCAGCCGTCGAGGAGGAGCAGGAGGAGGAGTCAGGTACCGGTATGTCCTCGCGTCCTTGTCCTTGTGTGTCCTGGGTTGAACCCCCCCCGCCAGCCAGCCCACGGCCCCCGTGTCTGATCCCGCTCGATAAAACCCTTATCCTC
>NC_137686.1:7155959-7158459 GCF_963989245.1 Nansenia antarctica | reverse complement strand
AGGCTATAAAGCAGAAACAGATCTGGGGCGACCAGACTTAACTGTCCAGGCCAAGGACAGTATGTTACACTCTGGGCCAAACACCTGCCGATAAAACACTGTTTTTATGTCTCCAGCTAATCCCATTCATCGGAGGCTTGCATCTGTAACTACCCAGCGAGTCCATCTGACTCCTGAGATGGTGGATTGTAGGCGACAGGGATTCAGATTCAGACAAATAGATGTTGCTCTAACAAAACCAGAGCCCAACAGAACCCATTCAGCTGTATAATGTAGGACAGGGGGGGGAGAGAATGGGACTATTTAAAGTCTGTGAATGGAAGAATCCTGCCGCCCTATACAGTCCTCACACACACGCTCTCTCTTTCTCTTTCTCACACACTCTCTCTCTCTCTCTCTCTCTCTCTCTCACACACACACACACACACCCACACACACTCTCTTTCTCTCACCCACACTCTCACACACACACCCACACACACTCTCTCTCTCTCACTCTCACACTCTCACACACACACACACACACACACACACACAAACCCACCCACACACACACACACACACACACACACACCCACACGCACACCCACACACACACCCCTCTCCCATCTGACAAGGCCCCAATGGCCTCCATCCCTCTGACCTTCCAGAGTCGTGAGAGGTGATGATATGCAAATAGACCCATAACCTTCCTGAACCACTGAGATCTGCCCTGCCCACACACAGACAGACAGGAATATGAAATATTAAATATAATAACACAGACACGGCTCATAGCAGACGGCACTACCATAGGGGTCAGATCAGAAGGTAATAGGACTAGCTGCTAGACCATAGCACTAGTTTCTATGGCGATTCAGAAATCCCGCTCTCATGAAATCCAGCTCCTTCTCTGAGGCGTTTATTTTTAAAGTCAAGCGTCGCTCGGGGACCTTGAAGACGTCCTCTTGGACTAACGGTCGACGCTGGCGTCTCCTATTAAGAAGAGTCACCCCGGGTTCAAACTCCCCAGCTGTCACACCTTGGCAAAGAGTCAGTAACACCAGTAAATACGAGATAGCGACGCTTTGATACTGACTGATCTGAACAAACCGAGGCACAGATGTCTCAATTCACTGAGATTAGCTCTTTTTCCCCCCCCTCATGTTCCAGTCTTCTCTCTGTTGGCAGCCAACACAGGCGACTCGAATGCTCGCTCTGTAGCCTTCTACATCTTCCAGCCAAAAAAGCCAAATCAAAAGAAGGATTTTCTTCTTCTTCTCCTCCTCCTCGCAAGTGATGAAAATAGCCTTGTTATCGAGCCCCCCCCCCCCCCCCCTCCTCAGCAAAGCAACGCGCGCGGAACGCTCTAGAACTGAACCCCGGACCGACCGACCGACTGGCTGAACGTTCTGCCGGTAGTAACGTGACTCTGATGTACATTCCTTCGTTCCTGACGAGGCCGTTTGTGTTCTATCTTCAGCAGCTATCAGCCATCTTGTCACTCAGCTTCTTCCCCCCCGCCCCTTAATGGCTCCTGTCAGTCAAGACGGTAACAACAGACTATCAGTCAACCACAGCGCCAACCTCACGAGGAGGGGGCCGGTGAGCCGCAAACCGACACATTAACGTCTACAGTGGCGCGCGAAACGTTATAGGAGCTGGAAAGGGGAAGCGTTGATGAAACGTCGAGAAAGAAACAACGCTTTCCTCCCCCCTTCGTCGTGAAAAAAGTCGATAAAAGCGTCCATGTGATATGAGAGGAAAGAGAGAGGAAAGAGAAGAAACTGCAGTTGGGGAGAAAAAAAAGACTGTTTCTCCAGGTCCGAGTGGAGAGCAGAGAAAAGAGAGGGATGGGGAGGAGTGATAGAGAGAGGGATGGAGAGGAGTGATAGAGAGAGGGATGGAGAGGAGTGATAAAGACACCAGTAACCATCAGAAGTGGCATTTAAGAAGAGATGAGAGGAAATGAAGAGGGGGGGGGGGATTAAGGTAGAGAGAAGAGGGGATAAGAGGAGGAGGAGGAGAAGAGAGAGGTAGATAAGAGAGGTAGAGCGTTGCCGTGTGCATTAGTCATCCCTGCTGACACATCACTCTCTCTGATTCATCTGGAGAAGGCCATCAGTCAAGTCACAAGCCATCTCACAGCTCTCACTCATACGCCAGGCGCACGGCCCGCACACGCATGTGCGCACACACGCACGTGCCCTACGACGGCATTCCATAGGAGAGAGGAGAGGGAGAGAAGAAAAAAATCAATGCCAGGCACATTTCTGTGAAAAGGTAAATTGTCGATGGGTTGAATTATAGATGCTCCGCTCCTCTCCCTCTTACATTTCCACAGGAATAAATCCCGGCAAGTATACGAGAAACGGTTGGCGCCCTCCGCTCCCAGACGCACTCCACACAGTGCCAATCAGTTACGCCCACTTTGGCATGAACAGAGAAGCACACTGAAGTCTGCAACACACAGATACAGAGAGAGGTTCCTAGTTCCTCAGGATAGACGCAGACGCCGCTG
>NC_137686.1:7138459-7153459 GCF_963989245.1 Nansenia antarctica | reverse complement strand
TGGCACAATGTGAGAGAGCCCCGTAGCCTTTCAATTTATCTCATGCGTGCTAATCGATGTTTTTTTTTTTTTTTTTTTAAAGAACCAGAGAACCATTTTTTATATTTTTTCTATAGCCCTATGTAGAATATGACGAGAGGCAGATTGACTCCAAATTGGGAGTGTAGGCTCTATTAACTGTCAAAACAAACACTCGGGAACAAAGGGAACAGACGTGTCGCCAGGCGTGCGAGGGGGTCGCCGGCGTAGCTCCTGTAGGGGGGCTCTCCGTCAGGGAACAATAAGGCTGGGAGGGGGGGGGTTAGGTAGGACGGGGGGGCGGGGGGCGCGACGGGGGTCTACAGCTGCCACCCCACCTGCATCCCTCTCAACCAAACCACAAATATAAAAAGAACCCCCCCCCCCCCCCCCCGGTCGGGGGCAGAACCAGCTCAGAATAGGCTATTCCAACAACAGTCACAGGTAGACACCGGTATCTATCTAGGCTTCACGACGAAACTAGAAGAAACAAGACCAAACTTATTAACTCTAGTTGAGTCTAAAAAGAGGGACTAAAACGTATACGTCCACGCTTCTAAACACAGTGCGCTCGGCGGCGTATAGCGCGTATAACGGCCGACACCGGTGTGGGAATGAACGACCACTGGGTGCGGTGCCCCATAAATAAAAAAGGAAATACATGACTGCTCCGAGCGTGCATGCAAGATTGCCTTGCAACAACCTCTTAGTAAGCCTATCGAACAAGTTATTAGACAATTACCTTCATGGATAATTAGCGCTCCCTCCGTCTTCTTTATTGGGTGATAAATTCATGTGGTCGGACTCGCGGCTGGCAGCCTCCTTTTTGGAAAAGAGACAGAAACGATAATCCTGGGTGACAGCGGAGCTCAGTCAAATGCTCTGGCCGTATAGCCCGTTACAATAGAGCATTCACACACCGCTGGCGTCTCCGGCTAGACCCTCTCTCGCCCTCCCACGACCACTATAGTCGGGGGACCATCGCCGGTCTGGCGGCGTTAGATACTGCTGGTGGATGTCATTGATACTCCGCGTCTTCCTCCTCAATGCCCTTCCTTCCTCCCTCCCTCTCTCTCTCTCTCTCTCTCTCTCTCTCTCTCTCTCTCTCTCTCTCTCTCTCTCTCTTCTCTCTCTCTTCTCTCCTTTCCCTCTCCTCTCTCTCACTCACCGATGTGCCCCCCCCTCCTCCCCCCCTCCCCTTCATGACGTGATGCAGTCAAGATCTCCAATAGCAACCACATCCTCTCCTCCCCATCACCCCAAGTCTCCCTGTCTCCAGCTGCTGGGATGGTGCTGATGGTGCTGAAGCGACGGCTGCTGATGTTAGCCTGGAGATCTCAACCGAGTTAAGATGCGAGACTGCATGCATGGGCTCTACACGTTCACATTAATTAAACACATAACCGTGAGGAATACGCTCTGAACACTTTGGGTTTTTGTTATTCATAACACTTCACCCGAGTTCATCCTACATCACACTCAAACTTAGTGCATGAGCGAATTAACCCCACATGGAGTCTTTTATTTGTATTTTTTCCCCTTCACCCTCTTATTAGAACAAAGAAATTAGGCTAGAACAAACAGGCTATCCAACAGTTTCTATCCATGGGCCATCAGAACACTGAACAATAGACATAAGACATAAGACATGTTCATAAATGTTTATCTTCAGGGGAAAAAGTGCAATAGAAATGTGCAATAACTCTATTCTAAGTGCCTATTTATACATTTATATATTTTTACAGTATTATTATAGTATTATAACGCCAATGACCTCATGTCTTTTAACTTGCTATTATAGTTGTTTTTATTTTCTTAAGATTGTTGTCTTTATTTGCACTTGCACCACGGACCTCATTGTCTCTTAGCTTGTTTTATAGCATTTTTTGTCTAGTGTGTAATATTTGTGATATGTAATATGTGTATATGTTTGTGAATATGTTTTCTGTTTTTGCACCTTCAGAAGAACCACTACAATTTCATTGTATAGGCAACTGTAGAAGGACAATAAAGTATATTCTATTCTATTCTATTCTATTATTATATTTTCTTATTTGCAGACAGAATTGGGTAAGGTTTCTCACCTGGAAAAGATCACAGTTCTTCGTTTCATTCAAGGGTGGCGTTTTTGTCTGCTCCACTCTTGGTAGTGTCCCCTAGGGCTATACATGACATGTTGGAACTCATACATTCATATATTCTAACCCTATTTCAATAATCACACTATATTTCGCAGGACACGATGAGATTGAGTTGTTCAGGATACTTGCAGAAAACCAGGTAGGTGTGTTCACATGAAGCATGCATGAGGCAAGCCTCATTCGACCTTCCCTGCCACCAACAAACACACACACACACACACACACACACACACACACACACACACAGCAGTGTCAGCAGAACTGACTGCCATGATTCTTGTTCACCGTGTTAGATGACCCATGCATACTCAAACTAACATACACAGTGCCCCTAACACACAGTGAATCCTGATGGGTAAATGCAGTGCGCACACACACACACACACCCATAACATATAATTAACCCTGACAGTTTGCTGTAGCGTAGTGTATACATAGGCCTACTCAAACAAACAAACACACAAACACACACACACACACACACACAGTAACAGAGGCTCATTGGGACACACAAACACACATTCTCTCTCTCCCATCCTGACACACACACGCACACACACACACACACACACAGAAGGGCTGACCATGGGTATCAATAGTGCATGCGTGTGCCGTTGAAGTGTCAGCGTCAAAAAATACGACCATCACATCGATACACAACACCTGTCACTCATCCATCAAGAGGAGGTGACACTGTATGGATTCCATTGAGTGCTACTGATTCTCCTTCTCCTCTAAGGTCCAAGTCCCTCTCCTAGGCTGAAGGATACCAACAGCAGAGTGGGGGGTCGGGCTTTGTTTAGTATCAGGGATCTGTACAGTAATGAAGTTGAAGTCATAAATCGATGGTGATGTAAAGGTAGGCCTATAAAGGGCTGAGAGGAGCTACCAACCAGAAAGTGTTCTCCTAGCTGGACCATCTAGATAGGGCAGGAGAACCAAACAAAGATCTCTCTCTCTGGCTGTCTCGAACAAAGGCTTAATGTGTTGATCATTCGGTTGATGTTTCTTTGTCACTACTGACCCCTAGTGGCCGACGTGAGAAGTACCACTCAAAATATCACCAGGCAGAGTTCCCATTCACGACTAGCGCTCAGAATAGGCATAGCTTTGCGGATATAATAATAATGTCATGAATAGAACAGAGACCCGTCCTGGAACAGATCTAAACGAACCGCGTCTAATCTGGGGGGATATGTTTTATCCGCTCGAACAGATGTACGCCCGGGTTTTAAGGTCAATAGATGGTGTTGCAATTGATATAGCCTTCAATATTTTATGTGTTCTGCCAGTTCAAAAAAAGGGTAGGCCTACATTTGGGAATGATAAGAGTACAGTTACCTTCCCAGGGAGAGACACAGTTACAGTTACACCTTCCTGGTCTGCACAGAGCTACAACCACACCCGGTTTAATCCTCTCACATCATACCGTATGAGAGGTGGCTTGCTGTTAAGTTCAGAATAGATTTCAAGATCCTTCTCCTGCTGGTTTATAAAGCTCTCACGGGCACAGCACCAGAATATCTGAAAGAGCTTTTGCTAGCATATCAGCCCAATAGAGCTCTCAGGTCTTCTGACCCTGGTTTTCTCTGTGTACCACATGTACAAAAGAAGAGATTTGGTGAGGCTGCATTCTCATTTTATGGACCCAAAATGTGGAACACACTGACAGTTTACATTAGGGATGCAACCTCAGCACTTCAGGTCAAGACTAAAAACCCTTCTTTTTAATATTGCCTTTATGACTAAATAATTAAATTATGATTATATAATGATTAAAGCACTTTGAGCTGCAACGTTTGCAGGAAAAGTGCTATACAAATACAAGTTATTATTATTGAGGTAGCGACTGGAGATTCAATGGACAGGATAGGTGTTAGCAATATGACCTACCACTTGGCTATGGGGAGTGTCCGCCATGTTGCTTCTGCCTATCCGGTTCAGTCAGATCTGCAAACACCACTGGGGGCCATAGAAACACGCAGGTTGTTTTCAGACGAGAGCTCAACCGGCACTCAAATGTGATCTATCTGCGAGGGGTCACCCTCACGACCTATGACCTTTCAAAGGAAGACGAGACAAGGCGCGCTGCGTTCACCACAACAATCATTCGCATCAACAACAACCACTAACAGACAGATCAACAGATTATTGACCGTTTTTGAGTTTGGCTTTTCCATGGATTACCTCAGAATGAATACTATTGGAAAAGGATCATCCACGGTTGACACTTTTTTGGTGGTTACTGGAGTGTAAAACCAAGGAAATTCCTTCAGGGGCGATATCAATATCAACAATAGATGTAGGGACAAAAAAACAAGCTAACAAAGAGCTAATTTGTGTACCGTAGTGTTCCGTAAGTGTACTGGTTTTGTCTTGTTGATTATCATTCGGACCGGAAAGGCAGCGTCATTGCCGGGGCCCTAGTAACCTGCCTACCAGTATAGCCTTACAGTATTGGTTGTCTTGCAGGGCAGAAGCCGGGACGAAAGGCCCCTAAAATAGCAAGGGAAGTGGCCCTGTCTCCACCATTGCCCCGCAGTGACGTTAATTACACTCTATTTATACTCGAAGAGCTCGGGACGCTTGAAAGATCGAGTTTCTTGTTTTTTCCCCCCAGCACGTTTCGTTTGAGAGAGAAAGGGAGAGGGAATATGAGAGGGAGAGAGAGAGAGAGAGAGAGAGAGAGAGAGAGAGAGAGAGAGAGAGAGAGAGAGAGGCAACAAACGACAACACATATTCAAATCTAGTCATGAAACACGGAAGCAATTTACAAGCTTATTAAAACAGCTTAATTTCAGTGATAGATGACAACCCACATCCCCCACATCCTCCCCCCCTGAGGTAATTTACAAACACCTGTGCAAAAATAACCAGTTTTCTAAGAAAAGAGATGGAAAATATCCGGGGGGGGGGGGGGGGGCAGGGGGGCTCAAAATTGAACCTCATCAGTAAAGCTAAGTTTGGGTACTTTAATAGGCAGGCCCGGGGGCTGGTAGCGCTGGGAGAGCATGTCCTGCCATCACGCCTATTTTCAATCCGTCTAAATATAAAGGATCTCCGTAATACGAGTGTGACGGGCGTGAGTCACACCAGCTGTCTGGGAGCCCTCCGTTAGCCACTCTGGCCCTCTCTGATAAACCACAACCACAGATCTAGGAACAGATTATCCCACGGCTATTCTAACCTGGCCCCACAGAAAGGCTCGGATAAGATCTGATCCCGGATCTGTGGTTAGGGACGGTGACTATGTATCTACCTAGGTCTGGGAGAGGAGAGAGGATGTATCACTAATACACCACAGAGACCATCACTGACAGACACATCTGAGCATTTTTGATTACAGAGAGAAGAGAGTGTGTGTGTGTGTGGGGGGGGGGGGGTTGGGGGGGCATGGGAAGCAAGGGAGAGGGAGAGAAAGAGAACAGAGAAACATTGTTGGCATCCCCACAGAAACACTGAGAACCACTTTCTGCATCGATACTGAATTTTATTCAAGTATCTCAAACACAGTTTTTGTTCTGAAGTTATCATCAGTTAAATTAATCAATCAGTTGAGAGAGAGAGAGAGAGAGAGAGAGAGAGAGACAGAGAGAGAGAGAGACAGAGAGAGAGAGAGAGAGAGAGAGGCAGGCTGCGAGAGTCCATAAGCCCGTATCTGAAAAGTTACATTTTTAGGATTCAGGGCTTTTTCAAAGTGCATTCCATCTGGTGGGGTTAACAGAAAAACCGACAAACAAACAAACAAACAAACAAACAAAAAAAAGGGGAAAACAAAAAAACAAAAAACATTTATGATAAAAACGAAAAACGGAGAGATTATCAAAAAAAATAAGACGAAGACGCAGGGGTGGGGTTGGAAACCCCGTCTGTATCCCCCTCATCACCTGTATCAGAGATACTTAAAATAACAACAACAAGAAGAATAGGCCTAGCATCAACTCTGGTTTCGATATCACAACAACACACACTGCATAGATTCCAACGTTTCGGCCTGGACCGAAGGGAGCTGGGGCTGGAGGAGAATGGAGACGGGTCAAATGTCTGTCCGTCCGTCCGTCTGTCCCTCCACCCACGTCTCCTCCTCCTCCTCCTCCTCCTCCTCACGGTCCCTCAGTACAAGCTGTCTGGAAGATGATCCAGAGATAGCCTTCGACCGAGGCTGTAAAACAACACACAGGGCCCGGTTTCACAGACAAGGCCTTAAAGAGCCTCGTCCCGGACTAAAGACACACTCTCAACGAAAAAAACACTTTCATTGAGGGTGCGTTTTATTTACTCGAGGACTTAAGTCTTAATCTGCGTCCGTGAAAACCGACCCAACACAGTCTAACCAAGACCGAGCTATGAAGATGTAGCCTAAGCCAGGCTAAAACACACACTGCTGTGGTAGTAGTAGTAGTATCCTTAGGAGTCCCATGCTAGACTGCGGCTGTTAGTCGTGCCGTACAAAGTAGGCTAGGTCAGTAGGCCGTTAACCTGGAAGCTCACACTCCGAGAAGAAAATTATATAAGGCTGATATTTTTTGGCACGATGGGTTCATCACCCACTCCTTAACATTGTCATAGGCCCAGTACGCCTAGTCGGGGGGGGGGGGGGGGGGGATTAAAATAATGCTAAATTGATGATAAAATTACGTTAAATATATCAGGCAGCAACATTCATGGTTTGTTCAAAAGGGATGCTTTTCTTTCTTTTTTTTTTTTTTAGAAACGTGTAACACAAGAGATTGAACATACAACTGTACTACAACCTAGCCCTGGCCCTATAGTCACTCTCCAGCCTCTCATGCAAGTTAACTGGCCTAAACGTTCCGTCATTTCCTAAGCATAAAACCCCCGTTTGTTCGACCCCGTCGACGTACGAGCCATCACCCGACACATACAGGCACTGCCGTACTGGTCTTCAGAAGAGTACTTCCTTCTCATAGAGAGAAACCAGAAGAAGGGAAAAAAACTAAGAAAAAGAGCATTAAAGCCTAACGTTTTACCCACCATGACATTGCAAAATAGCAAACAGTAGCACCAACAAAGTGTCCATGTTCTTACCTAAAGAGATAACCTAAGAGAGAGTGAGAGTGAGAGAGAGAGAGAGGGCTGACCGGGGACATCACAGCCACAGTTACCCCCGCCTGCCTCCTAGCCTCCCAGTCTGTCTTGTCTGTCTGTCAGTCTGTCTGTCTGTCAGTGTTTGTGTGCGAGTGGTCTGGCGGTTTGTTTATTGCTGCGGTTTGTTCTCTGACACAGTCTTGAGACAGAGCTCAGCTCACAGTCTGGTGTTAAGAGGAGCACAGAGAGGGAGGGAGGCCGGAGAGAGGAGGAGGAGGAGGAGGAGGAGGAGGGAGGGAGGCCGGAGAGAGGAGGAGGAGGAGGAGGAGGGAGGGAGGCCGGAGAGAGGAGGAGGAGGAGGGAGGGAGGCCAGAGAGAGGAGGAGGAGGAGGGAGGGAGGCCGAAGAGAGGAGGAGGAGGAGGAGGAGGGAGGGAGGCCGGAGAGAGGAGGAGGAGGAGGAGGAGGAGGAGGAGGAGGGAGGGAGGCCGGAGAGAGGAGGAGGAGGAGGAGGGAGGGAGGCCGGAGAGAGGAGGAGGAGGAGGAGGAGGAGGAGGAGGAGGGAGGGAGGCCGGAGAGAGGAGGAGGAGGAGGGAGGGAGGCCGGAGAGAGGAGGAGGAGGAGGAGGAGGAGGAGGAGGAGGATGATGAATGATGATGAACAAAAGTAGGCCTGAGAACAGGAACGGGGGCTGGGTCATAGTTGGGGTCGGGGTGAGGTGATATTTGGGCCACGAGTGTTTTGGTTCAGGTGTGGAGAGGGGAGAGGGTCGGGTCGGGGGTTAAGGGGAGAGGAGAGGGGGGGGGGGGTCAGTGTAGCTCGATGAACGCCTCCATCTCCTCCGAGATGAGGCCCTTGTAGGGCAGTCTGTGCCGCTCGATGGCGCGCGCCGCCAGGCACTGCAGCGTGACGTAGTTCAGCGGGTACAGCGCCGGGTGGCCGCCGCTCTGCTCGTCCAGCAGCTCGTACGCCGTCTTGCGCCGGGCGTTGGTGGCGTCGAAGTGCGCCCCGGCCCGCACCAGCAGCGCCATGATCTCCGGGCACCCGTTGCTCGCCGCCACGTGCAGCGGCGTGTTGTTGTCGCAGTCGCGCGAGTCCACGTCGGCGCCGCACTCCAGCAGCAGCTGGGCCACCGCCTGCGAGGGGAACCGGCCCACCGGGTAGCGGCCCACCGACGTGGTGTCCTTGTCCACCGCCATGTGCAGGGGGGTGAACCCGGAGCGGGCCCGCGGGTTCAGCTTCAGCAGCTGGTACACCGTCTGCTTCTTCTGGTGCTCCTGCTCGGCGGTGCACTCCAGCTTCTCCAGGAGGAACACCAGGTGGAGGATGATGGAGAGGGCCTTGGTGAACTGGGGCGCCTCGGGGGGGCTGTCCCGCTGGGCCACGGCGCGCTCCACCTCGCGCACGCTCTTGCCCAGCACGCCCATCAGGTCGTGGAAGGTGACCCGCGTGGCCAGGGTGCCCTTGGCGCGGTCCTGGAGGACGAAGGAGAAGAGCTCGGCGAACGACAGGAAGCTGGAGGCCGTCATGGGGCTGAGGGGGTCCAGGTTGCTCTGCTGCATGTCCAGGGCGTACTTCCACAGGCTGATGCAGCGCTCGAAGTTGCCCGAGTCGGCGTACACGGCCCCCCGGTAGCGGATGTAGTAGGAGGTGTCGGGGTGGGAGGGGCCGAGGATGCGCTCGCGGACCAGCAGCGCCTGCATCCGCATCTCGTCCGGGTCGGTGATGAGAGCCTCCAGCTCCTCGGCGCTGCTCACCTCCCGGGCGCAGTCGTAGGCGGGGACGGGGGGGCCCGGCGGAGGCTTGGCCAGGAGACCCACCTTGTCCCCCGGCTGCCTCAGCTCCATGGCTCTCCTCCAGTACCTCATGGCCCCGAGGAGGTCCCGTTTCTTGTCCACGAAGGTGGCGCCCAGGAGTTCCAGCGCGTCGACGCGTTCCTCCCTGGAGGAGCGCGGCTGGTGGGCGAGGTACTCCACGATGTTGGTGTGGCCGGTGACGCTGGCGGCGAGCAGAGGGGTCATCCCGTAGCCGTCCCGCTCCATGCGGGCGTTGCACTTCAGCAGCATCTTCATGATGTCCAGGCTGCCGGACTCGGCGCAGTCGTGGAGGGCCGTGTTGCCCTTCACGCTCTTGCGGTTGACGTCCGCGCCGCGCTCGAGGAGGAACTTGGCGATCTCCTTGTGGCCCTTGTAGCAGGAGATCATCAGGCAGGTGTGCCCGTGGCGGTTGGCCACCTCCATGTCGGCCCGGTGCTCCACCAGGTAGCGCACGATCTCCAGGTGGCCGTCGAAGCAGGCGGCTCGCAGGGGGGTGGAGTTGGTCAGGGTGGTGTTGTTGACGGAGGCGCCCTGTTTGAGGAGGGTCCGGACCACGGGGAGGTGACCCGCCGCCGAGGCCGCCCACAGCGGGGGGGCCCCCTCGATGGTCTCGCCGTCGAAGTTCACCGACCCCCCCAGCTCCACGCTGGCCTTACAGTGGTCCAGGAGGTAGTCGACCACCTCTAGGTGTCCGTGTCTGGAGGCGATCAGGAGCGGGGTGCCCCCCTGGGTCTTCTCCCCGGCCAGAGCCTCCAACTCCTCCCGACTTTTGTTGCTCAGCAACTTCTGGATAAGTTTCAGCTTACCGTCTCTGGCCGCGTTGAACACAGCCATGGTGATATCCATTTTCTTTTCTTTTATCGTCTTTCTCTTTCTCTCGCTGGCCATCGACCCCCCTAGCTTGTGTTTTCAGAAGAGCGGGGAGAATACTCTGTCTTTTATTAGATTAAGAGGAGAAGCCAGGTCTGTGGCGGGGCTTCGCCCGTGCATTTTTCTGCCATTTTAAGGCTGCTGTCAAGATGGCGTTTGTGTTGTTTGACAGGTCTATGTTTACAATTTGTGCTTAGCATCTTGGGAAATGTAGTTTCCAGACAAATCACCGTACGACACATCCAACGGCAATTCCCATTGGCGGTAACTATAGTTCCCATGATGCACCGGAAATGATGAAGTAAACACTAGATATGTAGAATTGGAAGTTGTAGTTTTTAAGGTGATGTGCGCCCGTCGTTATAACTTACCTTCTGAACGTAATTGAACTACAATCCCCGGGAACACCAAGAGCACAAAGCGGAGGAAAGACACCAAAGTGGTTCTCAGGATGAAACAGCAGGGGGCAGCAAACACCCATACTCTAATTTCTAAGGATATGCAATGCTGGAGAGGGACACAGATGTTGAGAATTTTTTTATTGTAAAATTGAAAAATATGAAAGACAGAAAAGAAAGCCCCAGTAAGCATTCTGTATCCTATTTACAAAAAATAACCAAATAAAAATAAATATAATACATAAATATGTAAATAAATACAAGATAATAATAATATTCCTTGAAACTGCCTACTAGAGGGAACATTACCCAATAAATAAGTTATAGAGTAATAAATTAAAGTGTAGGCTATAAATATTATAATTGTCAAAGCTAGTACTGTATAAGATAGACAGGAGAAGAGAACTGCAGAGGAATGAGATGAAGATAGATTAGACGGTGATCTCCCGTTTTATAAGAGCTGGGAGCCGTTGAACATCAAGTACCGTCACCCAATGTAACAGCAATGCAATGCAATGCAACTGGGACTCTAACAGAACACCCAGTGAATGGATCTGATTTAAAACCACTGATTTTGACAAGTGGCTCCCGAATAGTACCTCCTTGTAGTCTCTTTATGACAGGACCTCGGTCTAATCCTGCTTCATCTCATTCTGTCTAGAGGAACATGTACCTGACAGTAGAGTAACCAAGGACTCCACATCACAACATCATCACGTCACCAACGGTTGCCCCTTCAGCAAACCCAACAGGCCGTCCCCTTGGACTCTTCCTCAACATTTTGTACATTGTGCTGAGATGCCAAAAGTTACACACAATCTCAAAAGCCGACCAACCCACACACTGCCCCTCCAGCCCGCCCACCCGCCCCCCACCCCCAACCCCCCAACCTGAATAAGTCATGTGCTGACAAGATATAAGTTACATATTTACATCAAGCTATCATCTTCTCACATGGCATTCAAAACATAGCAGAGAATCATTATAACAGTGTCATGATCTTTTTCACCTCTCCCTCCCCTCCCCTCCCCTTCCCTCCCTCCATCCCTCCATCCCCACCCAGACCCCCGTGCCTTGCTGCCTCACCTTCCAAGTACCGAGCAGCAAAGCCAATAAGGATGAACACAGTCAGATTTTGGCAGCAACAACAAGGAAATAGAACCCAGAATAGATCTTGGAATAAAAAGTGTTTTTGAGATGCACCACCTCACCCTAACAGAAAGAGGCGGGTGGAATAGGAATGCTATTGATTTCAGTTGATTGAAAGTGACACAGCTTCATTCAGGTAGAAAATAAACACACATTTAAAGAAAAAACACAGTTAACTATCTTGGCAATCCCCTTTCCCCTGGACAACAGAACCCCAGAACCTGAATAGAATAGAGAAATGTACACATTGAAAACCAGCTGAGTGGCTAGGCAGTATCACTTAGATGAGCCTAAATCTATGATTTTTAGAGCAGGCCAAGTTCATACGAGTGTGACTGGACTACAGCAAATAGTTCTCGCTATAACCGTAGGGGTCAGACACATCAATCAGCCCTCCTCCAACCAGTTTACTGTCCAGGCTCGACCAATAGCGTGAGAAGGCTGGGTTTCATCAGGAGAAACTAGAGTTGGAAGTTGGTTTAATTGTACTTAAGATGGGGAAAAAACACCACATCCAACTCAAATAGAATTGACCTCAACCCTGATCAAACAGAAGACTTTCTTGCTGCCTCAGCCTTCTACAGGAAGCGGAAACATCATGCAGGAGAATAGACTACAAGGCTCGGCAGTAACTATGAAGTAGATTTTGGTCGATGAATAAAACCATGAGAAGAAGGTACACTATAAATATTGAATACAAATCGTCATTGGCATAAATATGTCCAGTCGGTATACTGTTGTCTGTGCACAGTGAAAAACTAAGGTAGCTAATCCTTGTTTGTATCAGTCGGCAACTGGCCTGGAATGTTACAAGAGAAAATACATATTTACACGTTTATGGAATCAATAAATAGATTAGATATCATTTGGCAACGTCACTAAATATGATTGCTATAATGTTCATTGTGCTATTACACAACAGTGAGCAGGCGGCATCCAAGGCTGAGGCGATACTAAGCTAAAACAAACCTAAATAGAACGACGTTTAGAAATTAACACGTGAACTCTGCGGTAATGTCAAGCGTGGGATCCCACCCGGCACCACTCTGGGACTGATGCGGTTGTTGGCCAGGGTTGTATACAGTAGGTGTCGGAAATACACGTATTCAGAATACGTATTCGGAATACATTTGGAAGTATTCAGTATTCTGGTAGGATACATTTAAAAATGGGTATTCATAACACAGATGGCTTTCATGAATGAGAAAATTAATACTTCTAGTCTAAAATAGACTCAACATTTTTCTTTAAAGATTGAACTCACTTTATCTCACTCAACCTCAATCAATCTGCATGACACGGTAGCCGCTCGGCTGAGTGAACGGAAAAACACGTGCGCGATCGGCGTCCGTCCGAGTGCACTGCCACAGGGTTTTTCCACAGATTGGCAGATACACAGATAGCTGAAGCTAGACCGACGTGGTGCAGAGAACGATACACACAACGGTCTAGAAAATCACCTTTCCTCACTCTAATTAGCTCCCGTGTTAGCGGTTCATATTTGAGCTGGCTTCTGAGTGAGCGCACACTGATTGGTTCTTACATACTTTGTATTTGCGTTTAGCATTCTTGTTCCTGGTTCCCTTCGTTAGAGCAAAAAGAGACGGGGCGGGTTGTTAGAACAAACATACCTCACGGTTCGTTCAATTCATTAATGAACAGATACCAGATACAGTAAACGATACAAGAGGGTACACCGACAGCCATAGGGCACAGCCCCGTTCATTATCGTCTCACTGTGCCGACAGCATCAAAGGGCCTCTCTCTAGACTCTGAAGTCAGGTGCACGTAGCACTACACACTTGGAATCGTCCTTTCGCTAGGCTAGCTGACGCAGACAGGACAGCTGAAGGTGGAGGAAAGTCAGCTTTGAATTTGTGGTGCTACCGGCACCGTTTCAAAGTCAAAGAACACTAGTCTAGAAGTGTCTGTTGCTTGTGGAAGGTTATTTAACACTAGCTACCACAAGGAGACAGTCGCTAGTTAGCGCTTAAGCATTCACTCCAGTCCTATGTCACTTGAAATACAGCCAGTACATATTTTATTCTGAATAGAACATTCTGTACAAGTTCACCCCTATTTCTCAAGCTGATTTTGCCAGGGCTATGATTCGCATGGCCCTTGAGGTTGAGGATACTTCCTATCAAATTCTGGTGAGAAATATTAGTTTAGTGTGTCATAATGCTTCTTTTGAACAATCACATTTGGTGTTTTTTATCGAATGCTCCTGTGTGCCAATGAAGAAGTATTCCAAAAAGTCATACTTTTTATACTACTTATAATTCAGTAATACTGAATACGTTTTGAGCCATTCAGTTCAGTACTCAGTATCCAAATATATTTCCAAAGTACCGTATCACATATACAACCCTGGTCGTGGCCAATAGAATCGTTTATCCCGTGAGTGTGTGTGGCGTCATTCAGTGAGTGTGTTTGGATGTTGCGCTGTTCTCTGGCCGGCTGTTCTGTCTCTAGCTGCATGCGATAGCCTCTCAGCCTCTCTCACATACAGCGGCGCAACTGATGGCTCGCCGATGCTCGCAACTTGACCTTGTTAAGTCTATTTAAAAGCAGCTTTTAAACCCTACTCCCGGTAAAAGATAAGGCCTTTCCACTCTTTCCCCCTCTCTAATCTGAATAAAACATAGAGCGGAATAACCAGTCAGGAGAGTACAGAGGCCTATTGCAGGGAGCCGCTAAAATAGGAATGCTTGTCTGATCGAGAACCGAAAAAAGGATCAAAAAGAGGTTGACGCTGTAGTAACCGTAGTAACCGCAGTGACCTCTCTCGGTGCTGCGAAAGAAACGACGGCTAACGACGGTTAAATACGCTCTGACAGTCTAGTAGATGTTCTTCTGCTGACCACCGGAAGCTTCTACACGTGTGGGAACGTCTACGGGGAGGCTCAGAAATGTCCTTGTGGAAAAACAGACATGATATATGGAAACAATAAGGGTCCTATCGATCCTCTGAGTTGATCAGGACGCAAAGGATAAGCTCGGTTATAAATATCATGATTTTGAGTTTGTACAACAATAAGCAGTATACTTTGTTATGAGTACTATAATTGTTCAGTTTGACTAAACTAAAAGCGGTAGGCTATACACAGTGGTATGACTGTTGTGATTGTATCGTACGTGATCTCAAGAGAAATATAGAAAGATTTGGTCCGTCGATCCCAAGGGGGTTGGAGTTCACTGTGTTATTATGGAAACTAAAGAAAGACACACACATGCACGTTTTTGGACTCGCTCAACATAGAGGGGGGGGAGAAGAGAGCGATAGAAGAGAGAGGGAGACGAGAGAAAAGAGAAAGAGAGATGACAGAATACTTTCCCAGTTAGACTTTGAGTCCTCAGATCTTTTTTAGCTAGTGAAACCCTGTAGTCTGTCCTCCGCTAGTGTCTATGGACAGTCACATGAATCCATTTTTCTTTTGAGGCTGTCTCCAACGCTCGCAGGTTTCATCTTCAATCCCCAACTCTCCACAGATGCTGCAATGCTCAAAGGTTTCACGTGTTTGCGTCTTAGAAAACCGAGGAAAAAAAAGGGAAAAGTT
>NC_137686.1:7130959-7133459 GCF_963989245.1 Nansenia antarctica | reverse complement strand
CTCCAGAGACATGACAGTGAAATCTTCCGGAATGACGATGATAAGGAGGAGGCGCCGCGAGGCACTCTACAGACGAGTGTAGAGAGACAGACAGACAGGCAGGCAGACAGACAGACAGACAGGCAGACAGGCAGGCAGACAGGCAGGGAGACAGACAGACAGACAGGCAGGCAGACAGACAGACAGACAGACAGACATACAGGCAGACAGGCAGACAGACAGACAGTCTACCCAGACAGACAGACAGGCAAACAGACAGACAGACTCACCTGATAGAGAGGCGAGGGAGTTGGGGGGCAGGCCGTTGAGGTGTAGCGCCCCCATCTGGTGGATCTGGGTGGAGGGGTATGACACGCTGGGGGCCAGGTAGCCCCCCTGAGACACTGCCATGGCAACAGCCTGCTGCTGCATCAACTGACAGAGAGAGAGAGAGAGAGACACTCGAATTCAATTCACTCGAAACTAAGAAGGCCTGTGGTGTCGATGGCATCCTAAATGAAATGCTAAAATTCACAGACGTCAAATTCCAATTGGCTATATTAAAACTCTTCAACATTGTCCTTAGCTCTGGGATCTTCCCCAATATTTGGAACCAAGGATTGATAACGCCACTCCACAAAAGTGGAGATAAATCTGATCCAAATAACTACCGTGGGATCTGTGTCAACAGCAACCTTGGGAAAATCCTCTGTATGATCATCAACCACAGACTCCTACATTACCTCACTGTAAACAATGTCCTAAGCAAATCCCCAAATTGGTTTTTTACCAAAGTATCGTACAACAGACCATATATTCACCCTCAGCACCCTAATTGACAACCAAATAAACAAAAACAAAAGCAAACTATTCGCCTGCTTCGTAGATTTCAAAAAAGCCTTTGATTCAATTTGGCACAAAGGTCTGCTATTCACACTGTTGGAAAATGGTGTTGGAGGAAAAACCTACGACATCATAAAGTCAATGTACACTAACAACAAGTGTGCTGTTAAGATTGGCAAAAACCACACAGACTTCTTTTCCCAAAGCCGGGGGGTTAGACAGGGATGCAGCTTGAGTCCAACCCTCTTCAACATCTATATCAACAGTTTGGCAAAAACATTAGAGCAGTCTGCAGCACCTGGCATCCCCCTAGTAGACACAGAAGTCAAATGTCTACTGTTTGCTGATGACCTGGTGCTGCTGTCCCCAACCAAAGAAGGGCTACAAGAGCACCTCGACCTTCTATACCAATTCTCCCAGACCTGGGCCTTGACAGTGAATCTCACTAAGACGAAAATTATGATTTTCCCCAAAAGATCCAGCCTCCAGCACCACAAATTCTAATTCTTCCTAGATACAATTGCCCTAGAACATACAAAGAATTATACCTACCTCGGCCTAAACATCAGCACCACAGGTAGCTTCAACAAAGCTGTGAACGACCTGAGAGATAAGGCAAGGAGGGCTTTTTACGCCATCAAAAGGAACATCAAGTTAGACATCCCTATTCAAATCTGGCTCAAATTATTGGACTCCGTTATAGAACCCATTTCCCTCTATGGTTGCGAGGTCTGGGGTCCACCTGCCAACCAAGATTTTGCAAAATGGGACAAACACCAAATTGAGACTCTGCATGCAGAGTTCTGCAAATCCATTCTTCGTATCCAGCGCAAAACCACCAAATAACGCATGCAGAGCAGAATTAGGACGATACCCACTAATTATACAAATTCAAAAGAGAGCGTTTAAATTTTACAACCACCTAAAAGAAAGTCACCCTGACACGCTCCACAACAAAGCCCTTACCCACAGAGAGACTCTAGGGAGATGCCCCCTCAGCCAGCTAGTTCTGGGACTCTCACAGTCACAAGCAGAGCCACCTATTAGACTAAACCAAATTATAAGAAAACAAAAAGAAAACTACCTGACACATTGGCAAGAATCAACCAAAAACCAGAGCAAATTGGAATGCTATTTGGCCCTAAACAGAAAATACACAGTGGCAGAATACCTGAGTACTGTGACAGACCCAAAGCTAAGGAAATCTTTGACTATGTACAGACTCAGTGAACACAACCTGGCCATCGAGAAAGGCCGCCACAGGCAGACCTGGCTCCCCAGACCAGACAGACTGTGCACCCACTGCACACAAAACCAGGTGGAAACAGAGCTGCACTTCTTAACTACCTGCCAGCTGTACAAGGACATCAGGGACACATACTTCCCACTGATCACCAACATCCAGGGAGACTTTGAGGACTTGACCAATGTCGAAAGGCTACCATATCTGCTGGGTGAGGTACAGCAATGTGCAAACACAGCAGCAAGATTTGTTAGCTGCTGTGATAGAAAAAGGCAATCAAATGGGCTAAAACCACCATAAGAATTGAAATAAGTTTTATTTCATTTATTTATTCTAGTATGTAATCTATTTATTTATTCTAGTATGTACATTACATTCTTTTTGTTTTTGTTTTTTATCTTCACACTTCACATGCTTTGGCAATGTAAATGTATG
>NC_137686.1:7086336-7123836 GCF_963989245.1 Nansenia antarctica | reverse complement strand
ATTCTGGCTCAGTGTGTGTGTGTGTGTGTGTGTGCGTGCGTGCGTGTGTGTGCACATGCTGGCAGCATACTGAGCATGTGAGCGTGTGTGTGTGTGTGCATGTGTGCGTGTGTGTGTGTGCATCCCTGCTCAGTGTGTGTGTGTGTGAGTGTGTGTGTGAGTGTACATGTGTGTGTGTGTGTGCATCACTGCTCAGTGTGTGTGTGTGTGTGTGCGTGTATGTGTGCCTCGTGTTTGTGTGTGTGTGTGTGCGCGTGCGAGTGTGTGTGCGAGTGTGTGTGTGTGTGTGTGTGTGTGCGCGCGTGCGTGTTGAAGGCTTGTTCATCCAGGCTTTAGGCCATGTGGTATCAGTGTGGAGGCAAGCCTGCTCAGAAGGCCTGGGAGAGACTGATAACCCTGGAAGAAAAGAGAGGGACCGAACAGCACCCAACACAAAAAAAGGAAAAAGTGGGGGAGCTTTCTGAAGGCTTCATCCACCTCTCCTCTCCTCCCTTCTCTCTCTGTCTCTCTGGCGTGGCTGGGGGCTGGGCACCTCTCCTCTCCTCCCTTCTCTCTCTGTCTCTCTGGCGTGGCTGGGGGCTGGGCACGTTTAGAGTGGCAGGCTTTGTGCTTTGTGTGTTCCAGGGTTCTCCCAGAAAACCCAGAGACGACACAACAACCTTGGGCGTCCGATTTGCGGTTCAAGAGTTCGCTAGGGAACAAGGAAAAAACGACGTGGCGGAAAAAAAAGACGCCGTTCGGTTGTTCGGTGTCACCGAATAGTCCGGTGTCGGAGGAGGAGGAGGAGGAGGAGGAGGAGTCGAAGGGGTTCGAATTCCCGAACACCCGTGAGGTTTCCATGTTCGAGAAGACGGTTATTTCGTTCTAACAGGCAGGAAGTCGTCCTCTGACAAGGAGAATCCACCGGTCTATCAGGGCGCACGAGGGCTGGCGGCAGCCCTAGAGGTTGGTTAGAGAGGCCAGTTGGAAGTCGGAAAGGTCGCTGGTTCGGTCCCCACCTCAGGAGGGAGCTGCGCGTGCCCTTGAGCAAGGCACTTATCCGCTAATTGCTCCAGGGGCGCCGACTATGCCTGACCCTGTGCCTAGAGTAAAAAGATACCACATTCCAACAATTGACTGACAAGTTGATGGCATGGCAATAAAACATTTATTAGTATTTGTATTTTTATTATATCATCTATTCATATGTGGAAGTGTATACTCTCCCATTACTACATTCTGTAAGATACAGAATATTCCCTAAAATATTCCCTAAAACCTCCCATGGGGGTTGCTGCCTACATCCATCACCTTCACTCACTGTGCCACTGACTCAATCCATCAAGGAGCCCTGCAGGGGTTGGGTAGGGTAGGGTAGAACGTCAGGGTAGAACATCAAATAAGAGAATGTCTTCAAAATAGTGTTCCTGTAGATTAGCGGAAAGATATGCATACCAACTTCGTCGAAAATCAGTTTGGAGAGCTTTTACACACACACTATTGATTGTAAGTCGCTTTGGAATAACACTTTGGAATAACGCTTTGGAATAACACTTTGGAATAACGCTTTGGAATAAGGCGTCTGCTATCATCCTGAAAGTTGTCCGATTTCAACTGTCAAAAAGAAACGTTGCACGACACACAAAGATCCCGTGTTGAATTTAATTTCACTTTTAATATTATCCACTGTTGCCAGCGAACCTCCGTCGACCTACGATAGTCTACTGTAACAACAACCAGTCCTGACAGAGAGGAAACCCCAAATAATGTTAGAAAATGATATTAAATGTTGTTTGTACTGTAGACAACAGTAAGACTACAGTAAACTGCCAGGTCTTGATGGTTATGATCGGTGGTTAAGGCCTGGACTACACGTATATGGATATTTTTCTAAACGCGAATTCTTTTG
Source organism: Nansenia antarctica (assembly GCF_963989245.1). Classification (NCBI taxonomy): domain Eukaryota; kingdom Metazoa; phylum Chordata; class Actinopteri; order Argentiniformes; family Microstomatidae; genus Nansenia; species Nansenia antarctica. The sequence goes on along the minus strand of NC_137686.1, from coordinate 7,121,948 downwards.
TACAATTGGGCTTCTCAACCATACGAACACAGCGTTTTCACTCACCTAAACTGAGATTTCTCTAAACGGATAAAAAAAGCGAAGAAATAAAGAAATATCAGATTGAGTGGATCAGTGTGGTTATGTTAAACGGAGCTGGTGTTGATGCAATGACGTCAAGCGTCAAGTGTCGAGCCGTTCACACATGCACATTGAAGCACATGGATTGATGATTCACTTGCTTAGTCAAATGTATTGATTGTAAGTCGCTTTGGAATAAGGCGTCTGCTAAATGCCAAAAATGTAAAAATAAAAGCAAAACGGTTGTCAACAGCAACAATGGCTCAACTTCATTGTCGGTCCACACAAAATAATAATTTTTTGATTTCTTCTTGGTCGCCATAACTTGCTTTTCTGTCTGTTTCAAACAGTTTGGTCTGTTTACGTTTTGAGTCACTGCCGCCGTTTGATTACAACTGACTGCGCATGCCCATAATGTTCTTCTACGGTATTTGACAGATCGTGTTCAGTTTGGGCTTTTGGTATGGACAGAGATAAGTTTGTGGTGTGGAAAGTTTATTTTTTAAAATAAGGACGAAAATCAGCTTAAAAAAATATCCATATACGTGTAGTCCAGACCTAAGGGAGATAGGAGAAGGAGAGAGGAGGATGGACGTTTTATAGAGGCATATGACGGAAAGAAACGTGACCAAAGTCACGACAGGTTCATTGAACCGAGACGCACAAGGTTGAATCGAACACGCCACTCTAGGCTTGTCGGGGTGGTTGGGAGTGCGATCATAGATCACAGGTTTCCTTCAGAGACGCCGTTTCATCCGTTGCCTTAAACTCATAGTACGGTGCGTATGGTGCGTACGGTTCATTCCGTTCCAACAATCGCAGTCGAATCCTGACTGGCGAAGACAACAGACGTCTTTATTCTGTATTCAGTTATCCCCTCAAACTTAGCTGAACAAAATGACCAGTTTAGCCTGCGTGGTTTAGCCTCCGTGGTTTAGCCTCCGTGGCTGCTAGAAAGCACCGCGCTGCACAGAGCTCTGCAGCCCTTTGTCTTACTGTAGCTGGGACAACAATTACAACATACAACAGCCTCCAGCACCCAAGAATGAGTGTGTCCGCGCGTGTGTGTGAGTGAGTGTGCGTGGGTCCGTACGTGCCTTCCTGCATGTGTGCATGCATGCGTGAGTGTCTGCATGTGTGTGTGTGTGTGTATGTGTGCATGTGTGTGTATGTGTGCATGTGTGTGTATGTGTGCATGTGTGTGTATGTGTGAGTGTATGTGTGCAGGCGTATGTGCGTACGTGCCTTCCTGCATGTCTGCATGCATGAGTGTGTGTGAGAGAGTGCATATGTGTGTGTGTGTGTGTGTGTGGCCCTGTGTGTGTGTGTGAGTGTGCATACGTGTATGTGTGTGTGTGGCCAGTGTGTGACTGTGCATATGTGTGTGAGTGTGCATATGTGTGTGAGTGTGCATATGTGTGTATGTGTGTGTGTGTGTGTGTGCCCCCCCCCCCCCCCTCCTGGGCGGTCTGCTCAGCTCAGTGTTCATGTATAGATGATGTGGTGTGTGTGTGTGTGTGTGTGTGTGTGTGTGTGAGCCCAGATGAGAGCAGCTCAGTGTGATGACCTATATTCCTCCTGCTCTTCCCCTCAGCTACGCGGCTGTGGACTCCATGTTCCCAGCACCCCTACACAGAGAGGAGCTGGACCACACACACACACACACACACACACACACACACACACACACACACACACACACACACACACACACACGCACAGACACACAGATGAACACACGCACGCAAACACACGAACACACACGCATGCACACTAACACAAGTTGGCATGCACACACACACACACACACGCACACACACACACACAGATGAACACACGCACACACGAACACACACACATGCACACTAACACAAGCTGGCATGCACACACACACACACACGCACACACACACAGATGAACACACGCACACACAAACACACACACATGCACACGAACACAAGCTGGCACGCACACACACACCCACACACACACGCACACACGCACACACAGATGAACACACGCACACACCCACGTACGCACACACATAGATGAGCAGAAGCCGGCACGCACGCACGTACGCACTCACACACACGCACACACATGAGCGCACGCACGCAAGTGTTACTTTTACATTACATTTATATTTTGGGCATTTAGCAGACGCCTTTATCCAAAGAGACTGACATTGGTACAATACGCTCGTCTAAGTCAGTGAATCATCTATCCATCAGTCATCATAAGAAACACAAATCTATGCTAGGACCAGGGGCCATCGACCGCTTTTTTAAAAATGTTTATTTTTAGTCGAGAAACTGTACTGGGGAGGGGGGTGGGGGGGGGGGTAGTGAGGAGGTTTTTAGGAGGGACGGTTAAGACGTAGCCCGAAGCGACGGCTTCTTCGTTCGATCTACGGCCGACACACTTCTGCGCGCGCGCGTGCGCACGCACACCCACACACACGCACACACACGCAAGCAGGCACGACCGTCATCCGCACGCACACCCGTCGAGATCCGACGTCACACCCCGGTGATCCGACTCCTCTAGAATGGAATGCGTACTTCTTCTCACATCTCGCTTCGCTTTTTTCTTTTTTTCCCCCGCCCACTGGAAATCGTGCTCTGTAAAATTATCTTCGGTCGATACGAGAAGAGAACGTTACGCTGTGGTGGGGGGGGTGGGTGGGTGGGGAGGGGAGGGGATGGGGGGGGGGAAGGCGTTCTTCTTCTTCTTCTTCTTCTTCTTTAAGCCGAGACGTCCCTGTCTGTGTACGTCAGCGGTGCTTCCTAGCGGTTGTTCAGAGAGAAGGTGCTAGAAGATGATTCTCTACGATGATTCTGATCGTCCCCGATCGGCGTCTGGGATCGTTAACGCATTAACGGACGGCGCCGACGGGCCCCGATGACGGGGCGTGAATGATCCTATTCCAGAGTGATTTCGCAGAGCGCCGTGCGACACGTCACGCAGGATAGAGAGCCTCATCTGGCCAGGCCGGCGTTAGGGGCCACCAGCGGCCCCCCACGCAGGTGTTGTGTTGTTGCCGTGGCGACCGAACGGACGCACGCACACACACACGTGTGCACACAGACAGACACACGTGCGAATGTACACGCGTGCAGGCACATGCATGTGGGCGCACATGCACGCACGCACGGATGTGCGCAGACACACACACACACACACACGTTAGCGTTAGTGTGTGTCTGTGTGTAAAATATAAGCTGGGGCATATAAGCTGTGTGGCTCAGAATAGCCTTGGAGCAGAAACGTGTCATGTCATACTGGATGTCTGTCTGACCGAGGGGGGGGAGGGGGGTCGAAGAGAGAGGGATGTGACAGACAAAGAGAGAAGGAGAGAGAAAGAGAGACAGAGTCAGAGAGAGAGAGACAAAGAGAGAGAGAAGGATAGAGCGAGTGTGTGACAAAGAAGGAGAGAGAGAGAGAGAGAGAAGGATAGAGTGACCGTGTGAGAGAGAAGGAGAGAGAGAGAGAAGGGTGTTACATAACGGCGTCTAGACGCCAATGACAGTTCAAAGGACGTGGTAGCGAGGTGCGTTAATTAGTGGCTGATTGCTTGAGAACCTCCCAGTCCTAATCCAGGAGCGCTCAGTTATCCTCTTCTAATTCCCTCCCTTCATCTCCCCCCCACCCCCCCCCCTCCCTCCTTTCCTCTAGCTTCTCAACCTTCAGCGTGTGTGTGTGTGTGTGTGTGTGTGTGTGTGTGTGTTTCTGTGTGTGTGTGTGTGTGTGTGTGTGTTCGGTGTATACAGTATATATGTGTGTGTGTGTGTGTGTGTGTGTGTGTGTGTGTGTGTGTGTGTGTGTTCGGTGTATACAGTATATGTGTGTGTGTGTGTGTGTGTGTGTGGTGTGTGTGTCTGTGTTCGGTGTATACAGTATATGTATGTGTGTGTGTGTGTGTGTGTGTGTGTGTGTGTTACCAGATGGGATTTACATCTTAATGTCAGTTTATTCCGTGGGTTGACAAATTGCCCCCTTCACATAGACCCAGTAGAGTGAGGCGTTGGGTGTTGGGGGGTTATTAGAATAAACATGCTATCTGACAGCCTGGATCTTGTCTCCCGCATAAACACCTGTGGTTAACATCTCCCACAGGAGGCTAGGGGGGGGGGCTGAGTCGTCTACCTGTTCCTCTTCCTCTCCTTCTCTCCCTTCTCTCCTTCTCTCCTTCTCTCCCTTCTCTCCTTCTCTCCTTCTCTCCTTTCTCTCCTTCTCTCCCTCTCTCCTTCCTCTCCTTCTCTCCTTCCTCTCCTTCTCTCCTTCCTCTCCTTCTCTCCTTCCTCTCCTTTCTCTCCTTCTCTCCTTCTCTCCTTCCTCTCCTTCTCTCCTTCTCTCCTTCCCCTCCTTCCTCTCCTTCTCTCCTTCTCTCCTTCTCTCCTTCCTCTCCTTCTCTCCTTCTCTCCTTCCCCTCCTTCCTCTCCTTCTCTCCTTCTCTCCTTCCTCTCCTTCTCTCCTTCCTCTCCTTTCTCTCCTTCTCTCCTTCTCTCCTTCCTCTCCTTCTCTCCTTCTCTCCTTCCCCTCCTTCCTCTCCTTCTCTCCTTCTCTCCTTCCTCTCCTTCTCTCCTTCTCTCCCTTCTCTCCTTCTCTCCTTCTCTCCTTTCTCTCCTTCCTCTCCTTCTCTCCTTCTCTCCTTCTCTCCTTCTCTCCTCCTCTCCTTCTCTCCTTCTCTCCTTCTCTCCTTTCTCTCCTTCTCTCCTTTCTCTCCTTCTCTCCTTCTCTCCTTCTCTCCTTCTCTCCTTCCTCTCCTTGCCTCCTTTCTCTCCTTCTCTCCTTCTCTCCTTCCTCTCCTCGCCTCCTTTCTCTCCTTCCTTTCCTTCTCTCCTTCTCTCCTTCCTTTCCTTCTCTCCTTCCTCTCCTTCTCTCCTTCCTCTCCTTCTCTCCTTCTCTTCTTCTCTCCTTCTCTCCTTCCCCTCCTTCCTCTCCTTCTCTCCTTCTCTCCTTCTCTTCTTCTCTCCTTCTCTCCTTCTCTCCTTCTCTACTTTCTCTCCTTCTCTCCTTCTCTCCTTCTCTCCTTCTCTCCTTCCTCTCCGTCTCTCCTTCTCTCCTTCTCTCCTTCTCTCCTTCCTCTCCTTCTCTCCTTCTCTCCTTCCTCTCCTTCTCTCCTTCTCTCCTTCTCTCCTTCTCTCCTTCTCTCCTTCCTCTCCTTCTCTCCTTCTCTTCTTCTCTCCTTCTCTTCTTCTCTCCTTCTCTCCTTCTCTCCTTCCTCTCCTTCTCTCCTTCTCTTCTTCTCTCCTTCTCTCCTTCTCTCCTTCCTCTCCTTCTCTCCTTCTCTCCTTCTCTCCTTCCTCTCCTTCTCTCCTTCTCTCCTTCTCTCCTTGTGTCCCCTTCTCCTTGGACTGAAATGGGGGATCTGAATTGACTGGAAAAGGTGGAAGCTTCCGGTGGTTGGAGAGATGGGAGATTGCGAGCGAGGACAAAAGGAAGCCACCTCCGACTTGAGAGACACCCAGCCCCTCCCCCCCCTCTCCCTCCTCCCTCCTCCTTTTTTCTTCTCCCTCACACCACGTTCCACGCTTCCCTGTCATTGGCTCCGGGAACCAACTGTTGCCCTGACAACCTCCTCTGCTGCTCGGGGAGAAAGAGAGAGAGGGAGAGAGAGAGGGAGAGAGAGAGAGAGAGAGAGGGAGAGAGAGAGAGAGAGAGAGAGAGAGGCAGAGGAGCTGTCCTTGGTGCTGAACTGCACAACACCATCGTTTTGTCTTTTCGTTCTGCTAGCATTCTTGCTAGCATGGCTCGCTAGCCGTGTGCAGTGTGTGTGTGTGTGTGTGTCTCCGTACACCCCCGGCACACAGGACTATGGGATGTTCCGTCTCGCCACCCCTCCCCCCCCCCCCCCCGAATGCTAATTTAACCTAAATCATTCCCGTGGTTTACCATGTCTCGGGGATATTAGTATGCAACGGTTAACACAACGGTTGTGGGGGGGGGGGGGGGGGGGTGAGGAGGGGGGGGGTTGTGTGCGTCTCTGATGTTCTGGAGTTCAGAGCATCCGCCCCCCACCCCACCCACACAACACCACCCCCCCCCGCCGCCCGCCCTCCCCTCCCTCCCCTCTCCCAGGGCTCCAGGACATCTTTTCTCATGGAGTGTGTGGTTAATATGTTGTTGACTGTGTTAAGTTACAATAATATGATATCATGTAATATTCAGGGGTTAGCGTTCACATCTCTCGGTCGGTTTGAGAGAAAGAGAGAGAGGTGGAAGAGAGAGAGAATATAAAGAGAGAGGGAGAGAGATGGTAGAGAGAGAGAATAGAGAGAGAGATGGGAGAGAGAGAATAGAAAGAGAGAGAGAGAATAGAAAGAGAGAGAGAGATGGGAGGAGAGAGAGAATAGAGAGAGATATGGCAGAGAGAGAATAGAAAGAGAGAGAGAGAGAGATGGGAGAGAGAGAATAGAAAGAGAGAGAGAGAGAATAGAAAGAGAGAGAGATGTGAGAGGAGAGAGAGATGGGGGAGTGAGAGAATAGAAAGAGAGAGAGAGAGATGGGAGAGAGAATAGAAAGAGAGAGAGAGATGGGGGAGAGTGAATAAAAAGAGAGAGAGAGAATAGAAAGAGAGACAGAGATGAGAGAGAGAGAGAGAGAGAGAGGGAGAGAGAGGGAGAGAGAGGGAGAGAGAGAGAGAGAGAGGGAGAGAGAGAGAGAATAGAAAGAGAGACAGAGATGAGAGAGAGAGAGAAAGAGAGACAGAGATGAGAGAGACAGAGACAGAGAGAGAGAGAGAGAGAGAGAGAGAGGGGGAGAGAGGGGGGAGAGAGGGAGAGAGAGAGAGAGAGAGAGAGAGAGAGAGAGAGAGAGAGGGAGAGAGAGAAAGGCACCCAGTGCAGTGAGCATCAGATGAGATGGTCCACTGCTGAAACTGGGGCAGAAAATCAGCGAGTTGGTCCGGGGCCAGCCGCCGCTGAGACTCTATTATCAGCTCATGTAGACGAGGGTCGGGAACATTCGCTTCACGGTTACACTGCTGGCTTTTTATATGCACACACACACACACACATGCACACATGTTCCCACACACACGGTGACATACACTACACACACGCACGCACACACGCACATGCACGCACGCATACGGTGACATACACTGCATGTATGTCACACACATACACACACTACACTACACACACGCGTGCGCACACACACATACACACACATACACACACTACACTACACACACGCGTGCACACACACACATACACACACACGCACACACACGCACATACATGCTCACTCTCTCACACACCACACACACACACACACACGGTGATAAACACTACACACACACGCACACACACGCACACACACGCTCACTCACTCTCTCACACACACGCGGTAGGTAACATACACTAAGTGCAGACAGACAGATAGAGAAGCATTTATATTTCATGACAGTGTCCCAGCTCCTTCATGTGAGACCAGACACACAGAGGGTCTTCCTCTCACACACACCTTCCCAGTAGAGACCACCACTATCCCCCCTCCTCTTCACAGGCCCACTACTTTATTTCAAAGCCTTATTCCCTCTCAGTGAGTTCTACATCAAGAGACAGCTCCTCCCAGACCCAGATGATTCTATTCAACTCAAGGTTCTGGGTAGATCTGGAGTATCCATTGGTGTCCCGCCGTTGAAGATGTCATTTATTATTTATTTTAATTAACGCTTTTAATCGATTTGTTTGCTTTCTTCTTCTTCTTCGTCTGCTCTCCGGCGTTATCGGACGACAGCCGCTATCGGCCCAGATCACGCTCGAGCTCTCGTTAAACGACCGTATCTCACGGTATTGGGGGTTAACACTAGAACAGCCATGGGTGGGGTCATTTGACCAAGTCGAGTGAAAACAATTGTATATCTTTGCACTCGATCACATTTCAGGACCGTCCTTTCATGAATTTTCCAGGATATGTGCGTTCTACCACCCAGTATCCTTACATTTTCAAAATCACATCAGGCTAAGCTAGTATGAAGCTCATTTGCAGTGTTTGCTGTGTAAGAGGCAGGCTAATCTACAAGACACGCCAACTAGTGGTCTTTGTGTGTGAGTAACAGTTTCCCATTCTAAAGACTACGGACATTTGACCCCTGAGGCGACTATAATAGTAGGTCAAATAGGCACGGCTGTTCTAGTGTTAAGGAACTTATTCACATGACATGACAGAGTCTGGTACTGAGCTGAGCCGAGCTGAGCTGTACTGGTCTGGCCTGGCACCCGTTAAGAGTTGCTGAAACAGCGCTGGAACGAGAACAAGGTGAGAGGGGGGAAATATCCCAGCTAGCGCGGCAGGGTTCAGGTTGGCCGTGGCGTACGTGTAAAGCCCCTCGGTGTGAAGCTTCCGGAAGCTTCTTAGTCGCAGAACAGAACAGAACAGAACAGAACAGAACAGAAAGACGGACAACCCACTAAAGGATAGACCTCGTAAAAAAGCGAGCATAAAAGAGAGAGAAAAAGGTGGGAGAAAGAGAGAAAGACAGAGAGACAGAGAGACAGATAGGTCATGAAGATAAAGAATAGCTACCCTCCTCGACGCTCGCTTGCTGGCGGCGAGCATAAAAGAGGGAGAGAAAGAGGGAGAGAGAGAGAGGGAGAGAGAGAGAGAGAGACGGTCGTGAAAAGAAAGAATAGCTACCTCCTCGACACTCACTGTCGGCCGGCTTCACCTGAATGGGACGAGTCATCTGTAGAAAGAGAGGGGGAGGGAGGGAGGGAGAGGGGGAGGGGGGAGAGAGAGACAAAGACTTGAGTCAGACTCAGGGACTGTAGAAGGTGGCAGAGAGGGGGGCCGGCGGAGGCAGAGAGCCTGGTAGTAAACAGAGGAGGAGGAGGAGGAGGAGGTGAGAGCACCACGTTGGCATCAGGACCACACCACCGCCAGCGCTGAGGAGAGACCAGGCCAGCTCTGTCAGGGTGGCAGGCCAACCTCCAGACACAATGGATGACACTCAACTGACACTAAATTGTCATGGCCAAAATAAATACCTTTAATTTGACCTATAACATCATGGGTCATTTGTTACTTCTTTCACGCTAGAGGACAGAACGTAACAGACACACAGGACAGGGCGCTCTCGCTCTCACTCTCGTTCTTCCACTCTCTCTCTCTCGTTAGCTCTCTCTCTCTCTCGCTCTCTCTCTCTCTCTCTCTCAATTTCATTCAGTGTTGCTTTAGTGTCATGTTATTGGCATAGTAAATGTTGCCAAAGCATACAAAACAATACAACATACATATGGAAATAAAAATAAAACTCTCTCTCTCTCTCTCCCTCTTTCTCTCTCTCCATTCAATGTTGCTTTATTGTGGTCAATGTACAATACAAAATCATCCAAATACAAAAGACATTCATGGGGAAAGACAAATAAAAAATCATAAAAAACTATCTGAACTGTGTTTGACAGTGAAGGTTCAGGGTCGCTGTATAGCTCAGCTCCCACACCCAATACCCCCCCCCCCCCGCTCCAACCCCTCCGCCCCCCTCCACCCCCCGCCCCCCCACTGCGGAGTGACCTTCAGTATGATGTGATGGCAATTAAGTGTTTGTCTGTCCAGAAATAAATAAATAAAAGTGAAAGAAGTCATTTCTTTTCTCCTTTCTCTCTCTCTCTCAACAATAACGACATAAAACATTGTTGTTCTTTTTTAAATAGATGGTTTAGCGGGTCACATGCTTTGCAGCTGATGCAGTAAATTCACTTATTTTTTCCACCTGGAAAAAGTAGGACAGTTTTTGGCTTGGAGGTACGTTATTGAATGCAGGGTATGTATTTTGGAAAAACAAAATGTTTTTTCTTTTTTTTCGAGGGCTTCAGAAAGATCAGTGGTTGCCGTAGCAGCGGAAAAAATAAGAGTCATTAATGAATTGGTAGAACAGTAAACAGGGCCGGATCAACACGTCTTTGGGATCCCTGGTTGCCTTTGTTTAGGGTGTTTTACTTTAGTTTACTTTGCTCTCTCACACTCACATACACACACATGCGCATGCACACACACACGCACGCACGCACGCACATACACACACACACACACACACACACACACACACACCCAGACACACACCCAGACACACACACACACACAGACACACACAGACACACTCACACACGCACACACACAGACACACACACACACACACAGACACACACACACACACACACACATACACCCACAGACACACACACACACACACACACACACACATTTTATTCTAGGACTCGCAGTGGAATGATTTAGAGCAGTGATTGCATAGCGCACAAACCCAATAATAAATAAATATAACATCTCCTACATTCCTGTTTCCATAAAACCCATCTGAGTTATTCCTTAATTGGTAGACTACAGTAAACACGGCCTGCCCTAAAGGCCTACAAGGCCTTAGTTGAGATGGTATTACTGATTTCACCGCAGTAAATAATTAATGTGTGATGATTTATCAAGAAGGTCTGCAGCTGGACTCTATGTGAAACAAAGGAAGGCCTCCGCACGCAACAGAGAACATCTACTCCCACAAAACACTTTACTACAACATGGAGATAAACAAGGCTTCATTCAACCAATGACGACACATAACTTACAATATTGACTTACTGTACATAGCAATGTAGGTGATGTCTCTCTCTCTCTCTCTCCCTCTCTCTCTCTCTATCTCTCTCTGTCTCTCTCTATCTCTCTCTGTCTCTCTCTGTCTCTCTCTGTCTCTCTCTGTCTCTCTCTCTCTCTCCCTCTCTCTCTCTCTCTACTACTACACACATGCTGGATAATAGGAGAGAGACTCATCAGTGACAGGGAAGGTCGTAACCGTCAACCCTGGGGAAGAGAGAAGAGCTGTCACATCACATCACACACACACACACACACACACACACACACACACACACACACATAAGCATGCGCACACACACACACACACGGGCATGCGCACACACACACACACACACACACACACACACACACACACACGCACACACACACACACACACACTCACACACACACACACTCACACACATAAGCATGCGCACACACACACTGCACGGCTGCCCCACACTTTTTTGCAGAGTCATCCAAAATCTTAGCTCCAACATAAAGAAAGCCAGAGCTGTGTGTGTCTCAGTGTGTGAGTGTGTGTGTGTGTGTCTGTGTGTGTGAGAGAGAGAGCTCTGTCCTGACCTTTCATGTCTCATTTCAGGAGAAATATCGCTCTCTTCTAATGACTTCTGAACAGGCAATTAATGCAGAGTAATACTCCTATGACAGCTGTGAGAGGGATAGAGGGGGGGAGGGAGGGAGGGAGGGGGGGAGGGAGGGAGGGAGGGGGGGAGGGAGAGAGGGAGGGAGGAGGGAGCTGGTATGGAAAGGAGGGGGTGTGGTGGTGGTGGTGGTGGTGGAGGGGGAGGGATGTCGAGAGCTATGGGAGAGGAGGGGGAGGGTAGGGGGGGTGGAGGAGAAAAGAGAGAGAGGGGGGGGGGAAAGAAAGAGGGAAAAACCTCTGAACAGTGAACACACTACCACCCCAACCCCCAACCCCCCCACACACACACACACACACACACACACCTGCCAGGGACACGGCAGAGTAACTTTCCCCAGCTCTCCCCCCCCCCCCCGCCCCCCCCGCGTGCGTGCGTCTTCCGAGAGCGATATCCCCACAGAGTGAGTGAGGGTGAGGGATCTCCCCCGCGGCCCTCTGGGTACTGTCTCATCTGGCCTCCTCCGAGCAGATGGATAGGCCCGCTATCCCTGGCACCACGGGGAGGGGGGAGGGGGGGAGGAAGGGGGGGGGGGGGAAGGGGGGACTTAAATCACTGTGACACCCCTCATGGGGGCTCCGTCATGGCCCCTGTGACCTTGCTGTACAGCACCGCTAGGAGATCCATCACCCTGTGGTCTAGAAACGTCAGGGCGGTCCGGAGTCGTCCCACAATGCAACGCAAACACGTCAACGACCACTCACGATTTTAAAATAAATAAAAAAGGTCTATCGTGGCGTTGTGGTCCACACGTACACGCCTAGGGTCTGTCTGTCTGTCTGTCTGTCTGCTCTGTCTGCTCTGCCTGTCTGCCTGTCTGTGTGTCTGTGTGTCTTTGTGTCTGTTTGTCTGTCTGTGTGTGTGTGTATGTGTGTGTGTGTGTGTGTGTGTCTGTCTGTTTGTCTGTCTGTGTGTCTGTCTGTGTGTCTGTCTGTGTGTCTGTTTGTCTGCTCTGTCTGTCTGTCTGTCTGCTCTGTCTGTGTCTGTCTGTCTGCCTGCCTGCCTGTCTGTCTGTCTGTCTGTCTGTGTGTCTGTCTGTGTGTCTGTCTGTGTGTCTGTCTGTCTGTCTGCCTGCCTGTCTGTCTGTCTGTCTGTCTGCTTTGTCTGTCTGTGTGTCTTTGTGTCTGTCTGTCTGTCTGTGTGTGTGTGTCTGTCTGTCTGTTTGTCTGTCTGTTTGTCTGCCTGTCTGTCTGCCTGCCTGTCTGTCTGTCTGTCTGTCTGTGTGTCTGTCTATCTGCCTGCCTGTCTGTCTGTCTGTCTGTCTGTCTATGTCTGTCTGTGTGTCTGTCTGTCTGTGTGTCTGTCTATCTGCCTGCCTGTCTGTCTGTCTGTCTGTCTGTGTCTGTCTGTCTGTGTGTCTGTCTGTCTGTGTGTCTGTCTGTCTGTCTGCCTGCCTGCCTGCCTGCCTGCCTGCCTGCCTGCCTGTCTGGCTATCTGCCTGTCTGCTCTGTCTGTCTGTCTGTCTGTCTGGCTGTCTGCCTGTCTGCTCTGTCTGTCTGTCTGTCTGTCTGTCTGTCTGCCTGTCTGATTTGATCAACGGTAGTGTTTTTTTTTCTTCATCCTCTCGCGAGGGAGAACCCAGTGTCCCTGGTGTGTCTGTGTGTGTGTGTGTGTGTGTGTGTGTGTGTATATATATAGTATATACTGTATATATATATATGGAATACATATGTGTGTGTGTGTGTACTGTATGAGTGTGTATGTGTGTGTGTGTGTGTGTGTGTGTATGTATGTGTATATATTTATATATACCCATATATATATGGAATATACCTATGGGTGTGTGTGTGTGTGTGTGTGTGTGTGTGTGTGTGTGTGTGTGTGTGTGTGTGTGTGTGTGTGTGTGTGTGTGTAGGAGCTTCAGAGACTCTGTGTTGCGTACGCCCTTTGAAACGGTCCCTCATCTTCTCTCTGCTCTGCACCGGCCCAATCACATCTCAGCTTACTGACAGCCGCCTCTTCTGATCCCTTCTCATTGGCTAAAAAAACTTAAACCACTAACACCGACGCTTAACACTGCAGTCCGTACGACCCACAAGCACACGCCCATCCAAATCTATTATTAACCATAATTAATGTTGCATTACAACACCACAGATGAATAAAAGATTAGACTGGGTTTGAGGGAGAGATGGGGAGAGAGTGAAAGCAAGAGGGAGGGAGGGAGAGGTAGAGAGAGAGGGATTCTATAGGGTGCAACCAGCAAGCCAATTATTTCTGATGAAGATGTCATTTCTTCAGTGAAAGGAGGGTGGATGAGAGAGAAAGAGAGAAAAGAGAGGGATAGGGAATGAAAGAAAAGGGAATGGGAGAGGGAGAGAAACACCAATTAGGGATGAGTGAAACCCTCCTCCTCACATGACGTCTCGCCCCCCTCTCGCTCTCTCCCTTCCTGTCCTTCATCAAGTGATACACTATTAAAATGAGTATACGCTACCCCCCCTCCCCTCCCCTCCCCTCCCCTCCCACACACACTCTCTCACTCACACACACACACACCACACATACAGTATGTACACACACACACACACAGACTCACACACACACATACACACACACACACACCAGATCTCTTCTTCATGTGAAACATAAAAGGGAGCATTGAAGTTGTAATCAAACTCAACATCATCCAAGCATCCCTCCAACCCAACATCCCTCCAACCCAACATCCCTCCAACCCAACATCCCTCCGACCCAACATCATCAGTCCTGTTGGGGTCTTTAGACGGACGGATAGGAGGTGGACCACTCACCCCGGGAAGGGTCTTCTGCTCATGCAGTGCATTCTGGGCCGTGATGGCAGACTCGCGGGCGCAGTAGGTAAGGAACGCGCAGCCTGCCAATCAGAACAGACCAACAGGAGGTTAGTCCCACACATAGACACAGGCGCACGCGCACACACACACACACACACACGCTCGCGCACACACGCACGCGCATACACTACACACACACGCACACGCTCGCACACACACAGTCACACACACACGCACACACGCACACAAAGATAGGCTACCAATACATCCATTTACACCCTAATATTGATACAGCCACTAGTCTACAGGATTAAACAACATTCGATTTTGATAGAAAATCAACTGAATTCATCTCAGATGTTACATAACATAAGGTTATTGTGGGTAAACAACCCGTCTTCATCACGGTGCAGGTGGTGTGGTACTCTTACCTTTATGCATGCCCGTGTAGCGGTCCTTCAGAACCGACAGCTCGTGGATCTTCCCGAACTGCTCGAACAGAGGTTTCAGGTCTTTCTCTTCGAGGTTCCGCGGAATCTGTCCTATAAAGAGCTTGATCGCGTCCTGGTCTTTCATGATAGATGGATCGTGGATCGAGATCGTTTTGGCTCCGTTGTTCACGGGCTTCGGAACCAGAACCGGGGGCTGGGCGAGCTGAGGCATCAGCAGGACGGGAGGCGACTGGAGCACCGTGGCGACGCTGACGGGAGCGGCGGGATGAGGGTGGTGGTGATGGTGGTGTTGCTCCTGCCTCCTGGTGTCAGCCTCGGTGAATCTGGCCATGCTGAACGGTGGAGCAGGGGTGAGGAGGAGAGAGACAGCGCGCTACACACGCTCGGGATGACTGCGAGTGGTGCGAGAGAGGATGAGAGAGGCGGGTGGTGCGGGGGCGGCGGTGTGGGGGTGGGGCGCGGGGGCGGGGTGCCCCAGCTCCGACATTCGGGTCGGCGAAAGAGCGCTTGTCGTTGAGCGCCACCCGGAGGCGATGACACTGACTTGTAAAAACCTGTGAATTATGGCATGGCTCTTTTTCTTTTCTTTTCTTTTTTTCATTTCATGTCATGTCATGATTAGCCTGGCTTATTTCAAAACAAGGTCTTGATATTATCGGTTCGTCGAGTCTCATACTAACGAGCTTAGTTAATCTGGTGTGATCGTTTCATTCAATTAACTAGTCGGATGTGATGTGATCTCATTTGGATGAGGCATAGGCCCCTAATCTATCAACGAAAGAATAGAAAGAATATCCAAGCACTGGCTGGCCTTGTTAACACCACTCTCCACGTGTTTCTGTGGCTAAGAAACCCTACAGAAATACGATGGAGGCCTGTTCGTACAGGTGCTGCCCAGGTATATTGTTGTGCTTCTAGCATCTCACCAATAGGGGGCGGCAACAGGACACTCAAAATAAGATTGAACCTTCCACACATAGGAACATGGAGAGATCAGTAATTCAACTGAATAAATAGATATTCACTTTTTTTTAGAAAGGGATAGCTGTCTCCAATCTGTCTCTTTATAATGACAAAACTGTATCACTCGATGAAGGGCAGAAGAATAAAGAAAGAGAGAGGGGAGAGGAGAGGTGAAAAACAAAAGCATTTGACTGTTAATGACCCGTCCCCCTCAGAGCCTGCCATGTTTCCATCAGCTTCTCTGATTTAATCTGCAGAAATATGAATATTAAAATTAAAATCACTGTGATGAATATCAATCAGCGGCCCCTTTTGATGCCTCCCAGGTGAGGGAGAGAGAGAGAGAGAGAGAGAGAGAGAGAGAGAGAGAGAGAGAGGAAGGCACACACACACGCACATACACACACACACACACACACACGCACACACACACACACACACACACACACGCACTTGATTTTAATTTGAGTGAGTTAAGCCCATCAGGGCCTGTTCTGTGACTGTGTAATCTGCCATCCATTTCGGGGAGGGTATAATGGCAGCGGGCCTGCACTATGGTTCTCCCTGATGGGAGCTTAATACCTGCTATTGCACTCTGACAGAGTAGAGAGGCCGAATAAGGAACAGGGGCCTGGAAATTTAAATTGGATGCTTGAAAGCAAAAGGGGAAAAATTACTGTGTGTGTGCGTGTGTGTGGTACAGCCTAGCAGAAAGCACCGGGAAATGACTGGCTAAAGTTAGCGCTGAATGGCTTGGATGTGAATGGCGTGTACTGCAAAGTGAAGGACCCAGGCTGAGTGCCATTGACTGGAGGTATTGTTTGGTCGGACAGGAGAGGTTCGATTATGAAGAACTGAGAACACACAAAGGACCCCTTTTAGAACCGGTGTTGGTATTCATGTTGCATAAAGGGGGGAAACTGTTTCCGACAGCTTGTGACAGAATATCACTGAGTTCAAGGTTTTTAATCAATGGTTTTTCTTAGCTCGACGTATCATAAGGGAACATCAATCATATTCATTTCACATACAATTCGGTGCAGACAATTGGAAACGCGGCAAGCGTTCCTTAAAAGTGAACACCACTCACCACCCATGAGGAATTAATTGACATGCTACAAACACAGCGCATGCAAAAGAACATCTCGTGAAAAGTACAGAATAATTACAAAAAGGCGACTTGTAGTAAACAACTGAAGCGAGAGCGTCGTCGAGCTTGTTACCAAATGATTATGTAACTCGTCTTAAGACACAATATTCGCCAAGGGGGGATATCTCAGCTCAACATCTCCAACGGCACAAAGGTTCAGAGGGGAAAATGACAAAGTAAGACCAAACGTCGTCCATCAGTAAGCTTATGGCAAAGTTAGGATCATGCAATTCAATCCAACAAACAACATTTCACGGAAGAAAAAGAAAAACCATAACGCAGAAAAAACAAAAACATGATAAGCCAAACGATTCGCAGCTCAACGGGAACATGGGAGCGTGTTTGATTGAATACCAGCTTTTTAAGCCATCGATCCTCTCATAGATTCACCTGAGAGAGGCTTTCAAGTTCAGGTGGTAGTGTCAGCATATAATACACCATAGCGACCAGCCTTATTGGCTTACTTTCACCAATCCACTCATAGACCAGATCTGTGAAGGGGTGGGGTGTGTGAACTGTGAACTGTGAATGAGGTGTTATGGGGGGGGTGGGCGATAAGTTTATGGAACTACTAAAGAAGGAACGTCGTCGTGGAATGTGGAACGTTCTGGAACGAGACCCCCAAGCCGCCCCCTTCTAAGAAGCTTCTAGAAGCCCGGCAGCAGTTCGCTGAGCAGCACCTCCCTCTCCCCCAGCAGGACGTCCCTCTTCAGACTGGTCCCCTTGTTCACCACCTTCATCTTCATCGCCAGGCTCTTGACCTGCGCGGCGGGCAGCGCGTCGAAGAAGAAGTCCTCGTTGAACACGGGGTTGCGGCTGTTCTTGATGATGGTGCTCCGCTGCTTCTGCTGCTTGCCGGGGTTCAGGTAGAGCGCCACGCAGCAGTTGATGCTCTTGACGTCCGTCGCCCGGTCGTACAGGTCCTCCGCGGCCAGGACGCGCACGCGCAGCCGCGACGACTCCCCGTCGTAGTGCGTGAGCAGCCTCAGCGTCCCCCCCTTGTGGAGGTTGACGGTGTGCTCGCGCTGAGACTTGTCCGAGGAGGGGCCGGAGGAGGAGGAGCCACTCTGGTGGTGGCGGCCTCGGAAGGCGGGGGAGGGGGGGCAGCGGAAGCGGCGGCGCTGGGGGTTGGGGCTGTTGTCGGCCGAGCTGCACTCGTCGGTGGAGAGGGAGCTGTGGCGGGCCAGGTTGCGCTTGGCGCGGGACATCTGGGAGAGGGGGGGGGGAGAGGGAGGAGGGGTGAGAGAGAGGGAGGAGGGGGGGGAGGGAGGGGGGAGAGAGGGGGGAGGGGGGAGAGAGAGAGGAGGGGGAGAGAGAGGGTGGAGGGGGAGAGAGAGGGAGGAGGGGGGAGAGAGAGAGGGGGGAGGGGAGAGAGAGAGGGAGGAGGGGAGAGAGAGAGGAGGGGGAGAGAGAGTGGGAGGAGGGGAGAGAGAGAGAGGAGGGGAGGGAAATAGAAAGAAGACTTTAGGGTCTGTTTCTGTTCAGATCAGAATCAGAATCAGAATCGCTTTTATTCCATCTCAATGTAATTACACAAGAGTAAAATTCTTTGGTTTTGGTTCTTCAACATTGGCATTGCAGCATTCAGATACAAAATCACAATAATAATAATAATAATAATAAGTAAGTAAAGTAAATAAGTCCAATAAGTAGTTGTACAGTAATAAAGTAAATAAAATAGATTTTTCTTTTTAAAAAAAGGCCAAGAAGATATTTTTTAGAAAGGCCTTTAGAAGGCAAAAATAGCCAAGAAGAGCAAACCCAGACACCCAGAACCTCCTACCTTAGCCTGGGTCTCCTTGGTGATGGTGCGCAGCAGTGAAGCCGAGCGGGTGAGGAGGGGGGAGGTGAAGGGGGAGGACTCGGCCGAGGAGCAGGTGTCGCTCTCCCCGCCGCTGAAGTAGCGGTACTGACTGGAGTCGGCGGGGGCCAGGTGGTTGCCCTGGGTGGTCCGTCTGGAGGCGTTGGGGGAGGTGAGGGGGGTGTTGGGGTCGCTGTGGAACAGAGACTCTTTGCGGCGGGTGTGGGGCGACTCCACCAAGGTGGAGAAGCCGTAGGACGTCTGGGCCTTGGGCACGTAGGGCAGGGACATGGCCGTCTGGGACAGGGGGTCCGCGTTGGTGTTGGGGTCCCCCGTCCCCCCGCCGCCCCCCCCGGGCCCTGCCGCCGGGTCGTCCGCGCTCTCGATCTGGATGATGTGGCGGTTGGCGGCCCTCAGGAGGCTCTTGGTGTCCCCCGCCAGGCGGGCGAGGAGGCGGGGGCTGCGGGGGCTCTTGCTGCCCCGGGGGGGGGTCTGGCAGATGGCCAGGGCGGAGGCGGAGGGCCGCAGGGCGGAGCGGGCCGGGGGGGAGGGGGGGAGGGACTCGGGCTCCGGGGGGCAGCAGATGAGCTTGGGGGGGATGAAGAAGTTGGGGATCTTGTCGGGGGTGAGGACATTGGTGTAGACCGAGGGGGGGGGCTGGAGTCCGCCGGCCCCCGACGACCCGGGGGAGTGGTGGGCTCTGCCGTCCACCGAGCTGCGGAGCTTGTCCAGGAGCCACATGACCACCGAAGGGCTGGAGTCACTGGAGCTGGAGGGAGACGGGCGGACAGAAGGGAGGGTCACAGGAGCTGGAGGGAGACGGGCGGACAGAAGGGAGGGTCACAGGAGCTGGAGAGAGAAGGGAGGGTCGCAGGAGCAGGAGAGAGAAGGGAGGGTCACAGGAGCTGGAGGGAGAAGGGAGGGTCACAGGAGCAGGAGAGAGAAGGGAGGGTCACAGGAGCTGGAGAGAGACAGGCGGACAGGAGGGTGAGGGAGTGGAGTTGAAGGGTTAATTCCTTCACCAGTCCTCTCCTGCTTTAAGTCAATAAGAAATGGATCGCATGCATGACCATGCACAATCTCTTGAGTGTGGGAATCCATCTCCTTAAGCATTGAACATTATTGATCTGTAAAGTCTAGCCCGCTATTTCAATAGAAACCAAAGGTCAATTTATGATTTGGAATCTGCATATCGACAGCCACAGCTGATTAGTAAACAGACAAATAAAAAAGGGGGCATATGTCTCAATGGTCTAACTCTAAATGTCACGTCCCCTCTCCGTTCCCTTTCGGCAGTAAAACACAGAACCGGTGAAAGGGGTGAAAGTCTACCTGCAGCCGTCTGTTTCCACCTGTCTCTCTGATCACTTCAGTCCAATAGAAGTGAGCTTTGTTCGACTATTCAGACGCATGTCAGAGACACCAATGTCACTCAAAAGACTCGTCGACCAATTCACGTGTAAAAAAGAAAGAAAGAAATGCCTTAATGAATGTGAGCCAGAAACAGACTCCCACAGAGCGTTGCCAAGCACCTGTTGCGTGTGGAGCCCCGTCGCTCCGCTTCGAGTTGAGAGATGTCACACCTTGCTGGTGGTACTCCTTCTTATAAATAAATAAAATTAGCATGAAGGCGAGAGAGCACTGACTGTTTACCACACATACTTTCGTTACAGCAATTCATCTGGAGGAATTTGATGTGAAAATAGGATTAATAAGTCAAACAAGTATTTACATTTCATTCGTTCTTAAAAGTGTTTTCTAAGCCCACCGAGGCAATTGTATTATTCCGTATAATTAGAAGTGCGCATAGCGTTGGAGAGGCGTGTATTGGCGCCAGTCCAGTTCTTATCACTTGTGTTATAGGCTACTTTATCCAAATCGGGATAAATGTGCATGTCAACATTCTGTAAATACATCTAAATACTTAGTACTTTTGCGGGACGAAGATTAATATAATAATGTCCATAAAGATGCCATTTCATATTGTTATATGCTACTGTAACTGTAACTTCAACTTTTACGCGCTGTAAAGAAAACGCATATTTAGGTTAATTGACACACATGTAAGTTTACTTCTAAACCGACACAAGAGCTTTCAAGCTCACGTCGCACCTGTTGAATCTGGAACTCTCGAAACTTACCGTTTCGCTGCAAGTTGTGTCCTCGCAAAAGTCTCTCCAAAGAATGGAAAACGTTCTTCCACCTGCCGTCGTCCCCTCAAAGCTCACCGTGCGTAATTCACCTCACAAGGATAGGCCTTCCTCTCGTCAGATAAGACTGTGGATTAACGTGAACCAGTCTGGAGAAGCAAACTGTTGATCTGATCACTCCAGTTCTCCTCCAGGTTTATGAAGCCCCCGCCGACTGCGCGTAAGCCAAACGGGGAGGTCCGCTGTCAACGCGCCCTACTCAAAATAGGAGTTCACTTGTCTCGCCTAATTACCCGGTTTGATTTCACTTCGTAGAACATATGTGGATATTGGATTTAATAATACATTTAACAAAAGATAATTATTCGTCTCAATTAGGCTAAACGACTTCATGTGCCTTAATTTAATAACAGATTGAGGCTGTTGCTGCGTTTTACCGGCCCAGCGGCCTTGCGGTTAGAGTGTCCGCCCTGAGATCGGGAGGTCGTGAGTTCGATCCCCGGCCAAGTCGTACCCAAGACTATAAAAATGGTACCAGATGCCTCCCTGCTTGGCACTCAGCTTTAAGGGTTGGATTGGGGGTAAGACCCTGTGACATGTGAAAATTATTATTTTAATTAAAAATTAAAATTGACATACCAGCGTCATGTCCAGGGGGTGTACATCAAGCCACCTCACACTACGGAAACAGGAGATATGCTCGGTTCTCAAGGCTACTTATTGTTGTGTTTGCTGTGTAGGCGAGTGTTCTGCATTCACTTTCCATGTCCCTTTTGTTGTAAAATGCACAAACTGGAAAAGGGCCAGATATCCAGAAGGCGTTTTCAGAAAACTAAAAAAAGTATTTGTAATTGATATAATTTGGACCTGCCAGTGCTGGCAAGCACTCCCAGAAGAATGTTGGATCTGATGAGATAACGCTGTCGTCCTTCTCACTCAGACGGCTCCAGGTCTCTCCGATAGTGAGAAGACGGGTCCCTTAGTGGAGAATCTCCGGCTACTCTATTAGATCACCGTATATTACTGGGGCCGTCGGGGGTGGTTAGGTGAGGGAAGCTGGGTAATGGCAGTGGGGGTGGCGGGGGGGGTGGCGGGGGGGTGGGGGGGATGAGGGGGGGGGGGTGAGATGAGGAGACAGTTAAGAGAGAAACTGTGAGGTGATGAAGGGTCCCCCTGAAGCTCAGGTGAGCTATGAACTGACGGCTCCCGCTCACTCCCGAATGGGTTGTTATTGTCATCCCCCACACACAGAAATACACAATTCGTCAGTGCAACAACAACACCAACAACAACACCAACAACAACAACACCAACAACAGTAACTGTGTCTGTTGGTTTCTAGAGCAGTGTGGTCGTCAACTCTACTTCTGGGCTTCCACAGGGGCGTGTGGACGTCCTGGGCCGGTCCCATCTCACCAGACTCTATCCTTCCCAGAAGGACGTCGACATCGCCCACTCCACTAGATCAGATTCAACCGTTGTCAGTGCACAGAGTACAACGACATTTATTTCTTTGCTCTAGGCGCAGGATCAGTCATAGTCAGCGCCCCTTGGAGTGATTAGGGTTAAACGCCTTGCTCAAGGGCACAACGGCAGCGGTAGGATACCTTAGATATGAAGCCAGCGATCCTTCAGTCACCAGCTCGCATCCGGCTCCCCTCCTGAGGCGGGGATTGAACCAGCGACCTTTCCGGCCTCTCTAACCTAGATGGTAAATGGACTGACTCATATAGCGCCTTATTCCAAAGTGCTTTACAACGGCCTCTCGTTCACCCATTCACACACACATTCACACACCAATGGCGGCAAAGCTACCATGCAAGGCTCATTGGGAGCAATTTAGGGTTCAGTGTCTTGCCCAAAGACACCTCGACATGTGGCCAGTCGGGGTTCGAACCGCTGATCTCCCGACCTTGTGATCATTAGACACCGGGTAGCACAGCCGCCCAGGCTAGAGCCCTGCTCCCTCCTCGGTCAGGGTAGAACCCACTGGGAGCTGTCGCTTTCAGCACCTCAGGTCCCTTCCAGGACCACGGACAGCTCCTCACTCCAGCACCACCGCCCATAGCAGCAGTTAATAACAGCTGTAATGTAAATATCACCCGTTCCGGCTTTTTTCGTCTAATAAAACAACCACACGTTGGGGGAAGACTTGGCTAAATTGGCCCCGGCAGTCGCCATGGTAACCGCGGTCAAAACAGTCCAGCGAAGCGCAAAACCGCCGCCTGTGACGTCGGAGGGAAAAGATCATCAATTAGGGAGGCCTCGGTTAGACCGAGGACGGTGTTGGCGTCAGGGTTAACTCCGGCATCAGAGAGAAGGTTAATGCTGGGATGTAAGTGGTAAGTCACATGTCTCTGATGTGGAGTAGAAAGGGAAGAGAGAGATAAAGGATAGGAAGGAAGGGAGGGAGGGAAGGAAAGTAGGAATTACAAACTAATGGGGAGTACAAACACTTCATTCAGGATCAGCAGGGTGTGTGGGTGTGTGTGTGTTTCAGAAGGGAAAGAAAGAAAAAGAATGGAAGGGAGAAGAGTGGAGAGAGAGAGAGAAAGAACAGATAATGGAGCGGGAGATGAAGGGTGAAAGAATAAAGGAGAGAAATAAAGAAGAACAGAACAGCGGAGAAGAGAGGGTAGGGTGGTAGCGACATCGTACTGAGAGGGGGAGGGAAATGATGTTTTGTTTTTTGTGAAAGTAGGGAAATGAAAGGCAGAACATGAAGGAATGAGAGAGCGCACGCTGTCTCCCGGGCCAGAACTTCAAAACGCCTCGCCCAAGCAGAAGTTCCCCAACAGCTTTAGTCGATCAGGGGTTACAGATGTTAGCTCGTTTGATCTACAGACCAACGCCTCTGAATTATGATTTTTCTCGGCCGTGCCGCTACCATAGCAACATGAACAACGAGTTTTCTTTTCTTTTTTTTCCCCACAATTTGGGTTTGTGTTCATAAACATGAAACGGTCGCGTCAGATCAAACCACCCCCCCCCCCCCCACCCCCCCAATCGTCGTAAACTGACTGGTGGAGATTGCAGAAAAAGTTCTGTCCCCTTCAAAGAAACGGTCGAGTGTCTTGAACACACAGTTTGGTCACGTGTTTACGGGTTTAGCCTGCGAAACACTGATTGTTGTTGTCTACGCCCCCCCCCCCCTGTATCTGTATCTGTATCTGTCTCTTGTCTCTGTCTCTGTCTCTGTCTCTGTCTCTGTCTCTTGTCTCTGTCTCTGTCTCTGTCTCTGTCTCTGTCTCTGTCTCTGTCTCTGTCTCTGTCTCTGTCTCTGTCTCTGTCTCTGTCTCTGTCTCTGTCTCTGTCTCTCTCTCTGTCTCTGTCTCTGTCTCTGTCTCTGTCTCTGTCTCTGTCTCTGTCTCTGTCTCTGTCTCTGTCTCTGTCTCTTGTCTCTGTCTCTGTCTCTGTCTCTGTCTCTGTCTCTGTCTCTGTCTCTGTCTCTCTCTCTGTCTCTGTCTCTGTCTCTGTCTCTGTCTCTGTCTCTGTCTCTGTCTCTGTCTCTGTCTCTGTCTCTGTCTCTGTCTCTGTCTCTGTCTCTGTCTCTGTCTCTGTCTCTCTCTCTGTCTCTGTCTCTGTCTCTGTCTCTGTCTCTGTCTCTGTCTCTGTCTCTGTATGTATCAATATCTGTATCTGTCTCTGTCTCTGTCTCTGTCTCTGTCTCTGTCTCTGTCTCTGTCTCTGTCTCTGTATGTATCAATATCTGTATCTGTATCTGTATCTGTATCTGTATCTGTATCTGTATCTGTATCTGTATGTATCTGTATGTATCTGTCTCTGTCTCTGTCTCTGTCTCTGTGTCTGTCTCTGTCTCTTGTCTCTGTCTCTGTCTCTGTCTCTGTCTCTGTCTCTGTCTCTGTCTCTGTCTCTGTCTCTGTCTCTGTCTCTGTCTCTGTCTCTGTCTCTGTCTCTGTCTCTGTCTCTGTCTCTCTCTCTGTCTCTGTCTCTGTCTCTGTCTCTGTCTCTGTCTCTGTCTCTGTCTCTGTATGTATCAATATCTGTATCTGTCTCTGTCTCTGTCTCTGTCTCTGTCTCTGTCTCTGTCTCTGTATGTATCAATATCTGTATCTGTATCTGTATCTGTATCTGTATCTGTATCTGTATCTGTATCTGTATCTGTATGTATCTGTCTCTGTCTCTGTCTCTGTCTCTGTCTCTGTCTCTGTGTCTGTCTCTGTCTCTGTCTCTGTCTCTGTCTCTGTCTCTGGACAGCCGAAAGACTGGAAATCGAAACAATTTACAGTAAAGATAGAAACATATCCTTCAGTTAGGAATAATCTTACATTCCAATGATGCTTTGTGCTGACTCGGTGGGGCATGTGTAGTAAATGAAATTACTAGTGCCATCAAAGTCCTATGTTTCAAACAAAACGGGAGTTTTTGTCTTTAGCCGTTCTAAATGATATGAATCGATTTGAAGAAACATAATAGCTGACACACAGACATCTTTTTGTCAGGCCTTTTTTCCGAAAAATAACGAGCAACTTCGGGTAGAATCTAAATCTGTTTCCTTCGCGTTATTTGTGCTTTTCTGAATAACGTATTCGGGTACGTCCCTTGTACCAATGTGTATCCATGGTGACAGGGAGAAGCAAGCACCTGCTAATCAGCATTAGCCTGTGCTGTTATGGGAAAAGCTCTAATTGGAAAGCGTGAAAGGGGGGAACGTAGGGAGGGAGAGAGAACAGGAGATAGGACGAAGAGCAGAGAGAACACTAGAGAAGTGGAAGGATAGAGAAGTAGAGAGAGGGAGAGAGAGAGATAAAGAGAGAGAGAGAGAGACAGGGCGAAAGAGGGCACACCGCTCCCCACCATTCTGCGTCACCTCTCTAGACAAAGTGGGAAAATAGAAGTCCTATTTTTAAGTCCAAGACTCCACTTCTGCAACCGCCAAAAGCACAAACAAATTTCGACAATTTCCCAAACAGATACTTAATGGAGCTCTCTCCATGTGGAAATGGCTGCAATTTGACTGTGATTTGACCGCATTTCGTGTACTGTACTGTATGTGCCCGGGGCAGGCTGTCTATGTCACAAGCAGGAAATGGGTCTACTTTATTGCTAGTGGTTGGTAATGGTGTTGTTCGACTATGCCCCCTCACGTCACTCACAAAAACAACAAAACAGAAAAAGGTTTTGACACATTGTTTCTCCATGCTGTGCTGCCTGCTTGGTATTTTGACTCATGCCATTATTCTCAAGGATGAACAATCGGCTGCTTTGTTGACGTTATTACGTTAATGTGAAAGCTCTGGAGACTAACAAAAATGAATAAAAGCAAACACACACACGCGCACACACACACACACACACACACACTCACACATGTTCTCCAGGCGTGAGTGTGTGTGTGTTGTGTTCTCCAGATGTGTGCGTGTCTGTGTGTGTGTGTGTGTGTATGTGTGTTCTCCAGGCATGTGTGTGTGTGTGTTGTGTTCTCCAGATGTGTGTGTGTGCTCCAGGCGTGTGTGTGTGTGTTTGTGTGTTCTCCAGGTGTGTGTGTGTGTGTGTGTTGTGTTCTACAGATGTGTGTGTGTGTGTGTGGGTGTGTGTGCTCCAGGCGTGTGTGTGTGTGTGTTTGTATTCTCCAGGTGTGTGTGTGTTCTCCAGGCATGTGTGTGTGTGTGTGTGCTCCAGGTGTGTGTGTGTGTGTGTTGTGTTCTACAGATGTGTGTGTGTGTGTGTGTGTGCTCCAGGCGTGTGTGTGTGTGTGTGTGTATTCTCCAGGTGTGTGTGTGTGTGCTCCAGGCGTGTGTGTGTGTGTGTGTGTGTGTGTGTGTGTGTGTGTTCTCCAGGTGTGTGTGTGTGTGTGTGTGTGTGCTCCAGGCGTGTGTGTGTGTGCTCCAGGCGTGTGTGTGTGTGTGTGTGTGTGTCCAGGCGTGTGTGTGTGTGTGTGTGTGTGCTCCAGGCGTGTGGTCTAACAGGAGGTTAATGCAGTAGTTGCAGAGCTCCTCCCCTCCTCAGACTCACTGTCACTTTTAATTGGGGGAAAACGAAGATAGAACGCTGCTCCTGCTCCTGTTTATAATGAGCATGTCCATGACTGAAGATCCATGCTCCACCGTGTCTCCCCCCCCTCCACCCTCCCACCCCCACCCCCCTCTCTCCCTCCCCCCCTCTCTCCCTCCCCCCCCTCCCTCCTTTTCGAACAACCTGTAGGATCCGACGCCGTGCTCTTCCTTGCCTGCCGTTCTCTCTGCCCCTGACATTGTTCTTACCCTTTCCCTGCGCTGCGTTCTTCCTACCCTTTAGCGCTCACGCTCAGTTGACCTCTGTGTATTGATTGTGTCTCTCCTCGCCTCGGACTCCTTCGCCCTCTCCCCTCTCGCCGTGCCTGTCAGTCTCTACCCCTCTTTTTGTGTCTTTCTCGCTGGGTTCTGTTTTCTCTCTCTCTCTCCCTCCCTCTCTCTCTCTTTCTCTCTTTCTCGCTCTCTCTCTCTCTCTCTCACTTTCTCTCTCTCTCTCTCTCACTTTCTCGCTCTCTCTCTCTCTCACTTTGTATTTCTCCCTTTCTCTCTCTCTCTCTCTCTCTCTCTCTCTCTCTCTTTCTCTCTTTCTCTCTTTCGCTCTCTCTCCCTCTCAGTCACTTTGTATTGCTCCCTTTCTCTCCCTTTCTCTCTCTTTCTCTCTCTCTTTCTCTCTCTCTCTCACTTTGTATTTCTCCCTCTCTCTCTCCCCCCTCTCTCTCTGCATCTCTTTCCCTCTGTCTCTCTCTTTCTGTATCCCTTTCTCTCCCTCCCTCTCTCTCTATCCCTTTCTCTCCCTCCCTCTCTCTGTATCTCTCTCTCTCACTCTTCGTATCTCACTTTGCCTCTTTTCTCACTTTAATGTGCTCTAATCTCAGTCAGGTAATCACCGGCTCTGGCTCTGATTATATTCCTCTCTTAATCTTTAGCACTCTCTCTCTCTCTGTTTCTATCTCTCCATCTCTCCAATCTTTCTCTTTCCATCAATCTATCGCTCTTACCTCTCCCCTGTCTCATCATACCAACATGACCCCGTCTCCCCAATCTCTCTCATAGGTTCAATTAGGACATAATTGCATCTCTCTCTCTCTCTCTCTCTCTCTCCCCATCACTCCATCTATCTCTCCCTCCATCACCTCCCCCTCTCTCTCTCTCTCTCTCTCCCTCCATCACCTCCCCCTCTCTCTCTCACTCTCTCTCTCTCTCTCTCCCTCCACCACCTCCCCCTCCTCTCTCTGACTCATTGGGCCAATCAGGTATTGACTGTCTGCACCATTAGGACCCCAGAGCGGACGCCTTTTCATTGGAGCAGGGCGAGTGGCCAATTAGACCCTGTTTCTCCACGCCACTGTGTGAAGCGACTGGAACCTCCCGCTGGGAGCATTAGGTTGCACAGACCGGGGGCTGGGGGGGGGGGCGGGGGGGGGGGGGGGGGTCTGGATGACATGGCAGACAAACCAAATAAGGAAATATTTTGTTTGGCCGTGGTGACATGCGGGTGGCGGTGGTGACATGCCAAGAGGAAGACAACAGATAACAGACAACAGACAACATTCTGGTTGAAGTCCTAGAACACAAGATAGACACGTTCTAGTGTTTTGGTCCGGCACTGCAGGCCGGCATTGTAAATAAGAATGTTGTTCTTAATTGTCTCGCCTGGTAAAATAAAGGTTACATTAAAAAAAAATAATAATATTAAAAGTCCGCATGTCGGCAACCAATGTCAACGTCACTACACAAACTCGCTAGTCGAGCCAAAACACTGCAACGCAATGGATTGGGTGAGTAATCCCCACTGCTACCTAGTTAACTAGAACACTACTTTACATTGTTAGCAGGCTCACAAAACAAGCTGTGCTAGTGGACTAGCGATGTGTCACTGATTTTCAACAACGCGGAAATGTATTCATTTTTTTTACCAAAACACTAGAATGTGTCACAAAATTGTTCTTGGTACTACTGTCACTAACCCGGTTCATAGCAAGTGACAAAAAGGGACACAAGTCAAGGGTAAAGAAAATAATCAATGTTTTATTATGAACTAAAGCCTAAAATAAGCTAAATAGAAATGGGATGTGATAGTCAGTTTAATCAATGGTGTAGGGTGTGGGTGAGTGATCTGTATGTGGAATGTTGTAAAGTGTAAAAATCGGGGACCAAAAAGGACCCGAAACAACCACAAAATACAAAAACAATTGATAAAATAGCCAACAACCAACTGACCACACCAGCCCCCAGGCCACACCGCACACCTCAGCAACCAAGGCGCGTCGGAAGCAAATTAAGACGGTGCAGAGAGCCAGGGGAAGGAGACAGAAGGGAGGGGCTGAATGACCAGGCAAACAACACAAACCATGATCACACACTCAACCAGGTTCAATCAAAAATGTGGTAACCGTGTTAACCACGACCACCTGGTTCAAACAGCAGGCGCCCGCGACAAGGCATCCGCCACCATCAAATGAAATGCGATAAAAGAGCTGCCAGGTTGAGATCAAATTGACCAACTCCATAAGTTCAGACGGAGGCAGGCGAACTAGCAACACATACAGATTGGCAAGAGACTCAAGAGTTCTTCAGTCTTTCTACCAAAACACAGTGAAGACCAGCTACACATACAGATTGGCAAGAGACTCAAGAGTTCTTCAGTCTTTCTACCAAAACACAGTGAAGACCAGCTACACCTCCCTCACCTTCCTGCAACACTGTCAACAACCAAGTGCTTAAAAGGTGGACCAATGGCAAGAACGGGCTACAACGGTACATGCTTTATAAACTGGTTAGACGTTCCTGTCAACTGGCAAAAAATAAATAAATGACATGCTCTGATGTAGGCTGAGATATAGCTTCTTCAAAGAGGGCCGATAGAAATCACATCATGTGAACCCTTCGAGATCATCTCATCTAAGGGGTGAGGGACAACAATCTCAACGATTGGATCCCCGCTAAAACAATCTCCCTGAGGAACCCACTTCCTTACCAACAGCTGACCCTGAAGGTGGTACCCAGCAACAGCACTCTCCACCTCATCATCCGAGAGGAGTTGTTCAAACAGGTCTTTCAGCGCAGGGTCAGCTCTCTTGTCCCTCACCAGGTAGGTCATCTCGAATAACTGCACTGGGGAAATTTGGAGAAAAGGTCACTTAGCTTGTTAGTAACCTTAGTTACAGGGTCAGGTGTAGGAACAGCATTAGCACGGCTCATAGCACTTGTCATCACACAAGACGGAAGCACCTCAGAGAAACCCTGTTCGCTCGAATCAGGGAACAGATAAAACCACCAAAGGTGGCGATATGTCACGCCAGACACGTCCACCGGCTAAATTAATTAAAAACGTCACCCTGTACCAGGTCTGAAAAGAGGTCAAGCTTATGCAATGGGACTGACAAAGTGTTGAGGCCAAATCCCCTGACTAGGACACCGTCACCTGGATCAGACAGCTGGGGAAACGGCAGAGCAGATTGCAGGACAAAAGACACGGACGCACCGGTGTCACGCAACATCCTAACTGGAACCTTCTCCCCACTCCCAACGATAGACACAAAACCATTTGTAATGAACGGTGCATCATCTGAACCAGAGATTTCTCAACTGGCTGCACACCCCCCACCAACAGGACTTTTACAATCATTGGTTTGGTCCGAAAGTTTACAGACAACACTGTCAACAACCAGGTGCTTAAAAGGTGGACCAATGGCAAGAATGGGCTACAACCGTACATGCTTTATAAACTGGTTAGACGTTCCTGTCAACTGGCAAAAAATAAATAAATGACATGCTCTGATGTAGGCTGAGATATAGCTTCTTCAAAGAGGGCCGATAGAAATCACATCATGTGAACCCTTCAAGATCATCTCCTCTAAGGGGTGAGGGACAACAATCTGAACGATTAAAACAGTCTCCCTGAGGAACCCACTTCCTTACCAACAGCTGACCCTGAAGGTATGGAGGGTGTATCATGCCGTATTTAAATACAATACAAACATCGGAATGCAATACACACATCGGAATGGAATACACGTGTAACACCAAATACAATGCAAAAATACGGAATGTTTGTGCCAAAATAAAAGCAATGTGTATTACATTTGAGCGCAGCGTATTCCATTCTAGCATGTGTATTGTATTTGGTCACGAGTGTATTCCATTCTGCATGTGTATTACATTTGAGCGCTGTAGGTATTATGGCACTCGCAAATACAATGCAAATTAGTATCCGCCCATATGCAAATTAGTATCCGCCCATAGGTTCTGCCCTTTCCGGCCATAGGATTCGCGATGCCAACGATGACGACAGTTTCTGTAATAGCTTATTAATAAAGATTCGAAAAATTATGCTGACCATCGTATTATCTTAGTTTAATGTCATTTCAATGAATCATATAACTTTTATTTACAACAAGCACAACACAAAAATCGCTATTATGCACCGTCTTTGTCCGCGAATAACACCGGCTGTGGAGGTGGTACAAACGTTGCTAACTTCACCATCTGTCTACGGTCATTTTGAGCCCTTAACCACCGCGCTGACACCCCGAGAAGTTATGCTTTTAACCGTAAACTCGATGAACCGGGAGTTCACCCGGCCGCTGCTGCTCGCAGCACCGCTTGTCCAGTTGACAGCTGGGGCAGAGAATATTTCTACCCCGGAATTCCATTCAAATGCCTGCGTCAGTCAGCCTTTTCCGTAGAAATACATCGCTCCGTTATATATCTAACGTTACATGTTTTAAGGCTGATCTGTGCATGATAGTGCTGCATTATGTTGATCTATTTATATCGATCTATAAACGCGGAGATTGGAGCCCCAGACAGCGCTGCACTCGTATGTATCTATCAGCCTGTCTGTATAATGATGTCGTCGAATGCCGATGCTGTGGTACTGTGCTGAATGAACCATTCGCTGACTGTCTTAATAAATCAAGTACAGAGATTCCAACCCGTGTTGAACATTCTATTTCCTTATCAAATCGTGTATGCTGTCATTGCTGTGCACCATGAGATGACAACGCATTTAAGATCACAATCCTCAATAGATTGATTCCATCGTTTTACCGACAAGAAGATTCTACAATCTATCAGCCTTTCCGTAGAAATACATCGCTCCCTGTATAACGATATATATCTAACGTTACATGTTTTAATAGTAAGGGCATTTTACCAGATATTTGACCAATCTGCGAAGTAAATCGTTACCAAGAAATTTCTTCACCAATGTGTTTCTAAAGGTGTGTAATAACATGTCCTAAAAGGTTGAACTCCTGTGGGAAACCTCATAAAAAACTGCTCAAAGTTGGGGTACCGATAACCGATTTTCGAAAATTCGAAAATGCTTAAATTGGACTTGAGTAACTTTTGAGGGGTCAAACTAGGCATTTTTCATGATTCTGAGTTGATTGCAAGCATTTATTTGTCACCAAGAGCACTTCCTGGTGCAACCCCCAAACCCCCCCCACCCCCATTGGTGGTTGGCATTCAAAGTGAGGAAGTTTGGAGGTAACAGGTAACATTAGACAACATTAGACAGCACCAGCAGAGAGGCACTATCATGGGCATGGACTCTTAGTCATAGGCCTCACTACATGTGGAACAATAGAACCAGGCTGCTTGAGCTACTCACACAGCCCAGCAGAGAGGCACTATCATGGAGGTCATAGCTCCAGAAGAGGGGTGACTGGTAGACAGCTAGGCCCAGTGAGGGCTCTCCTAATCGGACTGGCAGTGTATCACATAGTACCTGGAGGTCATAGCTCCAGAAGAGGGGTGACTGGTAGACAGCTAGGCCCAGTGAGAGCACTCCTAATCGGACTGACAGAGTAGCAGTTAGGCCCTGGAGGT
This sequence comes from Nansenia antarctica, assembly GCF_963989245.1. Lineage (NCBI taxonomy): Eukaryota > Metazoa > Chordata > Actinopteri > Argentiniformes > Microstomatidae > Nansenia > Nansenia antarctica. The sequence goes on along the minus strand of NC_137686.1, from coordinate 7,089,547 downwards.
CAGAGCTCCAGATGAGGGGTGAATGGTAGACAGCTAGGCCCAGTGAGAGCACTCCTAATCGGACTGACAGAGTAGCAGTTAGGCCCTGGAGCTCATGTGACCTCCAGCATAGGGCCACAGGACTAGTCACAGCACCCATGGAAGGTGTGTTGTCTCTGGGCTGTGTGTCTAGCTGAACACCTCTGGTAGTCCTTGGTACATCTCATGTTGGTACATCTCTTCCACAATGGGAGGTGAGAGTGAAGCTATTCAGCTTCACTTTCATCTCCCTTTTTTTAGGCCTCCATAACAGGTAAGTTACTGCCCAGCAGAGTGTCTCTCTGCTGGGCTGAGTGAGTAGCTGAAGCAGCCTGGTTCTATTGTTCCACATGTAGTGAGGCCTATGACTCTGTTTCCATGCCCATGATAGTGTCTCTCTGCTGGGCTGTGTGAGTAAATGAAGCAGCCTGGTTCTATTGTTCCACATGTAGTGAGGCCTATGACTCTGTTTCCATGCCCATGATAGTGCCTCTCTGCTGGGCTGTGTGAGTAGCTCAAGCAGCCTGGTTCTATTGTTCCACATGTAGTGAGGCCTATGACTAAGAGTCCATGCCCATGATAGTGCCTCTCTGCTGGTGCTGTCTAATGTTGTCTAATGTTACCTGTTACCTCCAAACTTCCTCACTTTGAATGCCAACCACCAATGGGGGTGGGGGGGGTTTGGGGGTTGCACCAGGAAGTGCTCTTGGTGACAAATACATGCTTGCAATCAACTCAGAATCATGAAAAATGCCTAGTTTGACCCCTCAAAAGTTACTCAAGTCCAATTTAAATTTTCGAAAATCGGTTATCGGTACCCCAACTTTGAGCAGTTTTTTATGAGGTTTCCCACAGGAGTTCAACCTTTTAGGACATGTTATTACACACCTTTAGAAACACATTGGTGAAGAAATTTATTGGTAACGATTTACTTCGCAGATTGGTCAAATATCTGGTAAAATGCCCTTACTATTAAAACATGTAACGTTAGATATATATCGTTATACAGGGAGCGATGTATTTCTACGGAAAGGCTGATAGATTGTAGAATCTTCTTGTCGGTAAAACGATGGAATCAATCTATTGAGGATTGTGATCTTAAATGCGTTGTCATCTCATGGTGCACAGCAATGACAGCATACACGATTTGACAAGGAAATAGAATGTTCAACACGGGTTGGAATCTCTGTACTTGATTTATTAAGACAGTCAGCGAATGGTTCATTCAGCACAGTACCACAGCATCGGCATTCAACGACATCATTATACAGACAGGCTGATAGATACGAGTGCAGCGCTGTCTGGGGCTCCAATCTCCGCGTTTATAGATCGATATAAATAGATCAACATAATGCAGCACTATCATGCACAGATCAGCCTTAAAACATGTAACGTTAGATATATAACGGAGCGATGTATTTCTACGGAAAAGGCTGACTGACGCGGGCATTTGAATGGAATTCCGGGGTAGAAATATTCTCTGCCCCAGCTGTCAACTGGACAAGCGGTGCTGCGAGCAGCAGCGGCCGGGTGAACTCCCGGTTCATCGAGTTTACGGTTAAAAGCATAACTTCTCGGGGTGTCAGCGCGGTGGTTAAGGGCTCAAAATGACCGTAGACAGATGGTGAAGTTAGCAACGTTTGTACCACCTCCACAGCCGGTGTTATTCGCGGACAAAGACGGTGCATAATAGCGATTTTTGTGTTGTGCTTGTTGTAAATAAAAGTTATATGATTCATTGAAATGACATTAAACTAAGATAATATGATGGTCAGCATAATTTTCCGAATCTTTATTAATAAGCTATTACAGAAACTGTCGTCATCGTTGGCATCGCGAATCCTATGGCCGGAAAGGGCAGAACCTATGGGCGGATACTAATTTGCATATGGGCGGATACTAATTTGCATTGTATTTGCGAGTGCCATAATACCTACAGCGCTCAAATGTAATACACATGCAGAATGGAATACACTCGTGACCAAATACAATACACATGCTAGAATGGAATACGCTGCGCTCAAATGTAATACACATTGCTTTTATTTTGGCACAAACATTCCGTATTTTTGCATTGTATTTGGTGTTACACATGTATTCCATTCCGATGTGTGTATTGCATTCCGATGTTTGTATTGTATTTAAATACGGCATGATACACCCTCCATATGAAGGTAGTACCCAGCAACAGCACTCTCCACCTCATCATCCGAGAGGAGTTGTTCAAACAGGTCTTTCAGCGCAGGGTCAGCTGTCTGCTCCCTCGCCAGGTAGGTCATCTCGAATAACTGCACTGGGGAAATTTGGACAAAAGGTCACTTAGCTTGTTAGTAACCTTAGTTACAGGGTCAGGTGTAGGAACAGCATTAGCACGGCTCGTAGCACTTGTCATCACACAAGACGGAAGCACCTCAGAGAAACGCTGCTCGCTCGAATCAGCTCGAATCAGGGAACAGATAAAACCGCCAAAGGTAGCGATATGTCACGCCAGACACGTCCACCGGCTAAATTAATTAAAAACTTCACCCTGTACCAGGTCTGAAAAGAGGTCAAGCTTATGCGATGGGACTGACAAAGTGTTACGGCCAAATCCCCTGACTAGGACACCGTCACCTGTATCAGACAGCTGGGGAAACGTCAGAGCAGATTGCAGGACAAAAGACACAGACGCACCGGTGTCACGCAACATCCTAACTGGAACCTTCTCCCCACTCCCAACGATAGACACAAAACCATTTGTAACGAACGGTGCATAATCTGAACCAGAGATTTCTCAACTGGCTGCACACAAGACAAACCGGGGGGTAGACCAAGCGTTTTCAGTAACTGCTAGCATCGCAGATTTGACCTCAGGACTAGAATGAGACCTGGTCTTGGCCTGAAGGACAAGACACTCAGGCTTCCAGTGACCTCCACCCCGGCAGTAGCGACAGACTCCCTTTCCTCGTGAGCCTCCATCAGATGTAATAAACTGTGTCTCATTCCTGGCCTCAAAATGAACAGGACGAAACCCAGATAAGCTCCGCCCCTCGCTGCGGCACCAGTCACAAGCACGCGGCTCCCCGAAACTGCCCTTGTGTGTCAAAAGAAATTCAGGCCAGAACAGCGGCCTCAGAAGCCGTACGCACCTTGTGCTCACTAAGATATACTGCGAGGCGCTCAGGAACAAGATTCTCGGAACCATTCCAAAACA
>NC_137686.1:7071336-7078836 GCF_963989245.1 Nansenia antarctica | reverse complement strand
TCAAAGTGCTTTAATCATTATACAATCTTAATTTAATTATTTTGTCATTTAAATGCAATATAAAAAGGATGGGTTTTTATCATATTCATTTAATTATTTAGTAATTTAAAGGCAATATTAAAAAGATGGGTTTTTAGTCTTGACTTGAACATATTTGCTGAGGTTGCATCCCTAATGCCAGCAACATTATGGCAGTGCATTCCACTTCATTAGCTATTAGACGTGCGGGTGGAGGGTTTGGTTACTAGACAACTAGAGGCTCGTGTGGAAAAGTGGAATCAGTTTCCTCACCTCCTACTCAAGGACGTTGGAATAAGCAGCATGACTTGTTTGGCCCCGAACCTCCATCTGTCTTTTCTGAGTGGAGGTCCCTGACCCCGATCGTGATTCAACTGTACGATCTTCTGTGTAGAACACGCTGTGACTGATCAAACATAAGAAATGTAATAATAATAACTTTTATTTGTATAGCACTTTTCCTGCAAACTTTGCAGCTCAAAGTGCTCCAATCATTATATAATCATAATTTAATTATTTAGTCATTTAAAGGCAATATTAAAAAGATGGGTTTTTAGTCTTGACTTGAACATATTCGCTGAGGTTGCATCCCTAATGTAAACTGGCAGTGCATTCCACATTTTGGGTGCATAAAATGAGAATGCAGCCTCACCGAATCTCTTCTTTTGTACATGTGGTACACAGAGAAAACCAGCGTCAGAAGACCTGAGAGCTCTATTGGGCTGATAGGCTAGCAAAAGGTCTTTCAGATATTCTGGTGCTCTGCCTGTGAGAGCTTTATAAACAAGCAGAAGGATCTTGAAATATATTCTGAACTTAACAGGAAGCCAGTACATATATCATATACAGTACCAGTCAAAAGTTTGGACACACTTTCCAATTCACTGGTACTGTATATACTATATAAGGCTGTGTTGTAAAAAAAAAAATCATTATATGTAAATGGTGATCCATGGTCATGGATGAAATGGTCATCCATATGCATATGTCGATTTCCCTCCTCTGTCCTCTGTCCACCTTCTCATCAAAGGTCCATATATTTCGGTCTGAGGTTGACTTTCTTTTTCATGCTTTTTTTTTCTTCTGCCCCCTATCTTTTCGATGGTCCAAACCCCCCGTCCTGTCTTCTCATTATCCGCCTACTTCTCTTTCTCCATCTCTCTGTTTCTCACCTTTTACACCTCTCCTCTCATCCCTCAAGATCCGTCCCTCAGAGAGAGAGAGGGAGAGAGAGAGAGAGGGAGAGAGAGGGAGAGAGAGGGAGAGAGAGGGAGAGAGAGAGAGGGAGAGAGAGGGAGAGAGAGAGAGGGAGAGAGAGAGGGAGAGAGAGAGAGAGGGAGAGAGAGAGGGAGAGAGAGAGAGAGAGAGGGAGAGAGAGAGAGGGAGAGAGAGAGAGAGAAAAAGAGAGAGAGGGAGGAAGAGAGAGAGAGAGGGAGAGAGAGAGAGAGGAAGAGAGAGAGAGAAAGAGAGAGAGGGAGAGAGAGGGAGAGAGAGAGGGAGAGAGAGAGAGAGGGAGAGAGGAAGAGAGGGAGGGAGGAAGAGAGAGAGGGAGAGAGAGGGAGGAAGAGAGGAGGTTTGGAGGTTTGGCTTCCATCCGTCCCTCAGGGAAGAGCAGGTGCGAGAGGTGTGAGAAACAGAAAGCTCCGGAATCTAGACAGCGACCTCCCAGTCCTCTTGTCCTCCACACCGGAAGGAATCGAATTCTAAATCTACGTGGGGGCTTTATACTTGTATAATAAATCATTGGGTTTTTTCCCCACACTCCAGAATTCTAGGGCTCCAGTTCAATCATTATTATTCCGTGTATTGTCCCCGACACCACATCCATCAACGCGTTTCGAGAGTAAGAGTTTGTTTACAGCGTCTTCGGGCGGCTTCGCGGTGTCCTGAAATGGATTGTAAACAACTTTCTGCAGACGGATCAATCGAAACCAATGCTTTGAAGGAGTAGCCTACTGTGTGCTTTGCCCCCCCCCCCCCCCAAAAAAAAACGTTGTTCGATTTTGATTCTTCTTATGTCACACTTCTTTTATTTGACTGTTCTTATGTTTGACTGTTGTTATTGACTCTGAAACTCTCCCCTGAGTCGTCTCGGTGTCTCTCGTCAGACGGTGTCAGGGTTCCAGACAGCCTAGGCTGCATACTGCGTGAGATAAACAGATTATTAGAGAGGAGACAGAGAGCGGAAAGCGGTGTCAACTCTTTACTCCCAGACTAACAGATACCCCCCCCCCCCTCGGGTCACGCCATTACCCCTTACAGGACCTGCTACACCCTGTATGACAGGCCTGGGACATGACAGCTGTCTCAGAGAGAGGAAGAGAGAGAGAGAGAGAGAGAGAGAGAGAGAGAGAGAGAGAGAGAGAGACAGAGAGAGAGAGAGAGAGAGACACATACACCCTGTATATCACATAATAAGGACTGTCTCTTCTGCGCCTGTCTTCATTTATCTGTCCACCTTCGCTGTGTGTATGTGTGTGTGTGTGTGTGTGTGTGTGCGGCGTGTGTGTGTGGTCATTACAGAGCGAGTAAACATCAGAACATTGAAGGAGAGAGAGGGAGGAAGAGAGGAGGTTAGGAGTGTTAGAGTTCAGAGTAGAAGGGATGTTGGAGGTGGACGGGTTGTTTTCCATCAGGGGGAGGCTGGTGGAGGACGAGAAAAGAAATCGGAGGACGGGCTCATTGTAATGCACGGAACGAGCAAAGGGAGGCATCAAACGTTTGTGAGCCCGTCCTCCGATTCCGACCTCCGCCAGCCAGCCTCCACTGTCTCGTGAGCCGTCATTGGCTGGAGGCCGCAGTGACCCTGGTGATGTCAGAGGTGGGAAAGGAGACAATAACGGTCGTGTGTGTGTGTGTGTGTGTGTTGACACTGGAGGAGGAGGAGTAGGGGAGGAGGGCGGAGGTGGTGTGACAATCACCAAGTTCAAGTTCAAGTTTATTGTCATATGTCAATGAAATTCTTCAGCCTCGTCTCTCTCTGTAGTATCACACACAACAAACATAGTCCACAACACAAACACAACAACAACACAGTACAAGGTGCTTAGTGCAGGGTGGAAAGTGCCAAGTGCAGTGCGCACGGTTCAGCTGTTCAGCAACCTGACTGCCTGTGGGAAGAAACTATTTCTGAGGCGGGTGGTGCGTGAGTTGACAACACCAAGACCCGTTAAGACAGTAGGAGAGAGTTAACACCAGACACTTTCGCGGTTCCTCTGACGAAACGGGACACAGGTGCCAGGTGGGTGTCACGCTCAACAACACCGCACCGTGTTTGTGTTCTGTTTGAGTGCCGTCGAGTAGAGGGGAATAAATATCCCCCAAAAGGCCTGACGCGTGATGCATCATAACGCCTAGACCTGGTGTTAAAGGCGTGCGCATCCGCCGGCGTTGTGCAATGATGTCTTGATGATGTCGCTAGGAGCTAGCAGCTGGCATCAGACTCAAGAGCCTGGTGCGTGGCTCCCGGGCGAGCGATGGTCAGCCCCCCCAAACCCCTGCCCGATCCCCCCGCTCTCCCACCTCGGCTGGCCGCATGGCACCAACGCCTCTACGTGGATGCAGCAGCCGCGCTACTCGGTTACTGCTTTCCACTGTCCTGGCACCTCGCTGGTGGAACGAGCTTCCCATTGCTGTCAGGACGGCAGAGTCACTGGTCAGACGATCTTCCGCTGTAGAGTGAAGGCCTCCATCTCTTCAGGCTACACCTTAACTGTCCCTCCTAAGACCTTTACATCCCCTCTACCCCCTTGTAAAGTTTCTCTACTGGAAAAACGAAACAAAAACAAACCAAACCAAAAAAACGTTCTTCCTTCTTCTAGCATGATGACTATCCGATGCTCCATGGCTCCTAGCATAGATGACATTTTCTTGTTATGACCGACGGATAGATGATTCACTTACTTAGACAAATGTATTTGTTGTAAGTCGCTTTGGATAAAGGCTACTGCTAAAATGCCCCAAAATGTCATTTAAATGTAAATGTAATCTTGGTAGAGCGCAAGAACACACAAGATTTTTTCTTTTGACGGAGGCTCCTCTTCAAATGTTGGAGCAGTTGTGTATGCATCTGTATCCCCACATCAGTTCACAAACTAAAAGCCAGGCTTTCACTCTCCACATAAAAGCCAGGGTCATTTATCTCTGCCATGATTTTCCTCAATAAGCCCGCTGCTGTGTGTAATACGGGAGCTTCAGACATTGTTGGGTGACATTCTACATCCCTCTCCATTGTCTCCTTTTCTTTTAATAGAGCAGCCTCCCTCCTAGCAAACCCGACGGGCGTATCCGGAGAACAAACCAAATCCGATTTTCCTGACCATTCAACAAACACAAAGTATGTCTTTGTAGTGATTCAAGAAGCTTCTCCTTCAGCCACCGAGGAGCATGTTTCAGTCGCATCAGTAGAAAGCATCTTTAATAAGTCGTTATCAAAGTTCTCTGTGAGGGGGGATGCTCAGCGTTGTTACCGTCATGTCGTGAGATAACAATGTCTGGTCAATTTCTGAGCACACTGAGCACATGGAAGGCCTTAGGCCTTATCGTGGACCGACTCTTTTTCTCTCGTTCTTTTTTTTCATTTGGACTCTTCCCTCTAGCTGCAGACACATTTCTGTCAGAGATGTAATGGGCAAGACAGCTTCCATGATACTTGGCATCGAACGCAAAGACATCTTGATAAGCAGAGACATCTTGATATACGCATCTGAAGCTGATCTCGGTCATCTGCTTTCTCTCCGCATGAAGCACTTTGTCCCCCTGGTGTTCTTACCCGTGCCAATTGTGATTGATGTCCTTATTTCTTTAATAACAGGCATATACATGTACATAGATATCTTTTATATTTGTTATGATCTATTCGATTTCTGCCTATATTCAATGGATGTTTAAAGGGATGTGTTTTCAAAATAGTCCGAGATATCAGTGGCTTGACTTGTTTCACTGTATGCATATGCAGTCCCAACAATTTGGTGAGTTTCTGATCGTTATACCCAGAGATATGTGATACAGCAGACGCTGACCCTGTTGTAGAATCCCAAATGCTCACTATTTCTACTTTTGGGGAGGATCCAAATATCCTCAAAATAAACCACTTTTTCAGTCAAATATTGTTTAATATTTTAGATCAAAAAGATATGAAAAAACCATGGTTGTGCTTTGTTCTACCTCGTAGAGGTAGGTCTCTCAACTTTTGAAGGCTTTACGGTAGTTCCTCTGCTAATTGTGTACAATGTTGTTTTACATAACATGATGAGATCTGTATCTAGAAATGAATGAAAGAAAAGTCGATTGGCTTCCCGGAAGAAAAAAAAGAAAAGAGGCGTAAGAGTGTTCCCGTCATGCTCTTGTTGTCATGCCGATAATCAGAATTAGAAGCACATCTTGTACACTTGGATGCACTTTATTATGGAAAACCCACACACCTCGCACATATTGTTCTGACACACACACACACACACACACACACACACACACACACGCACATACACACACACGCACATACACACACACAGAGACGCACACACACGCACACACACACACACACACACAGAGACGCACACACACACACACACGCGCACGTGCACACACACACACACACACACACACAGGCTGCCTGGGCCTACACAGAATGTGTTTACATAATGTGTGTATTGGTATATTGGTACACATGTTATGTAAAGAAACAAAACCAAAAATAGAAACAGATATGGAGCTGATATGGGAATGGGAGGGAAGGAGGAATAACAACATTGTTAAAAGAGAGAGAGACAGAGGGACAGACACGGATATACAGATCACTATATCAGTTTCAACTTTCAACTTTCAACTTTTACTGTTACCTCACATTACACAAGTGTAAGAGAGTAAACTTCTTAGCCTTCGGTTCCTGACATTGTAGCACAAGACAATAAAGCAATAGGCGAGATAAAATAGTCAAAATAAAGTTACAGTCGTACAAGACATAAGTGACAATATGACAGGATACAATTAGCAGTACAAATAGTAAAATAAAATAAAATAGTAAATCTAATAGTAAGTAGAATGTCATGAGTATTGCACTCGGAGGCAGTGGGTGTGAGAGGTAGTATTGAGTGATTGTGTGCATGCCTTTAGGTAGTCAGTGTACATGTGTTTGGGGACGATAGTCAGTAATCTACAGCAGACTTGTTTATGAGCCTGGGGTAATGTAGCTGTTGGTTAGCTTCTGAGTTTTGGCCCTGAGGCTCCAGAAGAGGCTTCGTCTTTTGCACGGCATCGGTTCGAACAGACTGTGGTTGGGAGGGCTGGGGTCTAACAGACTGTGGTTGGGAGGGCTGGGGTCTAACAGGCTGTGGTTGGGGTGGCTGGGGTCTAACAGGCTGTGGTTGGGAGGGCTGGGGTCTAACAGGCTGTGGTTGGGGTGGCTGGGGTCTAACAGACTGTGGTTGGGAGGGCTGGGGACTAACAGACTGTGGTTGGGGGGGCTGGGGTCTAACAGGCTGTGGTTGGGGTGGCTGGGGTCTAACAGGCTGTGGTTGGGAGGGCTGGGGTCTAACAGGCTGTGGTTGGGGTGGCTGGGGTCTAACAGGCTGTGGTTGGGGTGGCTGGGATCTAACAGACTGTGGTTGGGGGGGCTGGGGTCTAACAGGCTGTGTTTGGGGGGGCTGGGGTCTAACAGGCTGTGTTTGGGAGGGCTGGGGTCTAACAGACTGTGTTTGGGGGGGCTGGGGTCTAACAGGCTGTGGTTGGGGTGGCTGGGGTCTAACAGACTGTGTTTGGGGGGGCTGGGGTCTAACATGCCGTGTTTGGGGGGGCTGGGGTCTAACAGACTGTGTTTGGGGGGGCTGGGGTCTAACAGGCTGTGTTTGGGGGGGCTGGGGTCTAACAGACTGTGGTTGGGGGGGCTGGGGTCTAACAGACTGTGGTTGGGGGGGCTGGGGTCTAACAGACTGTGGTTGGGGGGTCTGGGGTCTAACAGGCTGTGGTTGGGGGGGCTGGGGTCTAACAGGCTGTGGTTGGGGGGGCTGGGGTCTAACAGGCTGTGGTTGGGAGGGCTGGGGTCTAACAGGCTGTGTTTGGGGGGGCTGGGGTCTAACAGACTGTGGTTGGGGGGGCTGGGGTCTAACAGACTGTGGTTGGGGGGGCTGGGGTCTAACAGACTGTGGTTGGGGGGGCTGGGGTCTAACAGACTGTGGTTGGGGGGGCTGGGGTCTAACAGACTGTGGTTGGGAGGGCTGGGGTCTAACAGGCTGTGGTTGGGGGGGCTGGGGTCTAACAGACTGTGGTTGGGGGGGCTGGGGTCTAACAGACTGTGTTTGGGATGGCTGGGGTCTAACAGGCTGTGGTTGGGGTGGCTGGGGTCTAACAGACTGTGGTTGGGGGGGCTGGGGTCTAACAGGCTGTGGTTGGAGGGGCTGGGGTCTAACAGGCTGTGTTTGGGGGGGCTGGGGTCTAACAGACTGTGTTTGGGGTGGCTGGGGTCTAACAGACTGTGGTTGGGGG
>NC_137686.1:7061336-7066336 GCF_963989245.1 Nansenia antarctica | reverse complement strand
TAGGGGTAGTTAGTGGTAGTTAGGGGGTAGTTAGGGGGTAGTTAGGGGGTAGTTAGGGGGTAGTTAGGGGGTAGTTAGGGGTAGTTAGGGGTAGTTAGGGGTAGTTAGGGGGTAGTTAGGGGTAGTTAGTGGTAGTTAGGGGTAGTTAGTGGTAGTTAGGGGGTAGTTAGGGGTAGTTAGGGGGTAGTTAGGGGGTAGTTAGTGGTAGTTAGGGGGTAGTTAGGGGTAGTTAGGGGTAGTTAGTGGTAGTTAGGGGGTAGTTAGGGGGTAGTTAGGGGTAGTTAGGGGTAGTTAGGGGTAGTTAGGGGGTAGTTAGGGGTAGTTAGTGGTAGTTAGGGGTAGTTAGTGGTAGTTAGGGGTAGTTAGGGGGTAGTTAGGGGTAGTTAGTGGTAGTTAGGGGGTAGTTAGGGGTAGTTAGGGGTAGTTAGGGGTAGTTAGGGGTAGTTAGGGGGTAGTTAGGGGTAGTTAGTGGTAGTTAGGGGGTAGTTAGGGGGTAGTTAGGGGGTAGTAGGGGGTAGTTAGGGGGTAGTAGGGGGTAGTTAGGGGGTAGTTAGGGGTAGGTAGGGGGTAGTTAGGGGTAGTTAGGGGGTAGTTAGGGGGTAGTAGGGGGTAGTTAGGGGGTAGTAGGGGGTAGTTAGGGGGTAGTTAGGGGGTAGTTAGGGGTAGTAGGGGGTAGTTAGGGGGTAGTTAGGGGGTAGTTAGGGGTAGTTAGGGGGTAGTTAGGGGGTAGTTAGGGGTAGGTAGGGGGTAGTTAGGGGTAGTTAGGGGGTAGTTAGGGGTAGTAGGGGGTAGTTAGGGGTAGTTAGGGGGTAGTTAGGGGTAGGTAGGGGGTAGTTAGGGGTAGTTAGGGGGTAGTTAGGGGGTAGTTAGGGGGTAGTTAGGGGTAGTTAGGGGTAGTTAGGGGGTAGTAGGGGGTAGTTAGGGGGTAGTTAGGGGGTAGTTAGGGGTAGTAGGGGGTAGTTAGGGGTAGTTAGGGGGTAGTTAGGGGTAGGTAGGGGGTAGTTAGGGGTAGTTAGGGGGTAGTTAGGGGGTAGTTAGGGGGTAGTTAGGGGTAGTTAGGGGTAGTTAGGGGGTAGTAGGGGGTAGTTAGGGGGTAGTAGGGGGTAGTTAGGGGTAGTTAGTGGGTAGTTAGGGGTAGTTAGGGGGTAGTTAGGGGTAGTTAGGGGGTAGTTAGGGGGTAGTTAGGGGTAGGTAGGGGGTAGTTAGGGGTAGTTAGGGGGTAGTTAGGGGTAGTTAGGGGGTAGTTAGGGGTAGTTAGGGGGTAGTTAGGGGGTAGTTAGGGGTAGTTAGGGGGTAGTTAGGGGGTAGTTAGGGGGTAGTTAGGGGTAGTTAGGGGGTAGTTATGGGGTAGTTAGGGGTAGTTAGGGGTAGTTAGGGGGTAGTTATGGGGTAGTTAGGGGGTAGTTAGGGGTAGTTAGGGGGTAGTTAGGGGGTAGTTAGGGGTAGTTAGGGGTAGTTAGGGGTAGTTAGGGGGTAGTTAGGGGTAGTAGGGGGTAGTTAGGGGTAGTTAGGGGGTAGTTAGGGGTAGTTAGGGGGTAGTTATGGGGTAGTTAGGGGGTAGTTAGGGGTAGTTAGGGGGTAGTTAGGGGGTAGTTAGGGGGTAGTTAGGGGTAGTTAGGGGGTAGTTAGGGGGTAGTTAGGGGTAGTTAGGGGTAGTTAGGGGTAGTTAGGGGGTAGTTAGGGGGTAGTTAGGGGTAGTTAGGGGTAGTTAGGGGGTAGTTCGGGGTAGTTAGGGGGTAGTTAGGGGTAGTTAGGGGGTAGTTAGGGGGTAGTAGGGGGGTAGTTAGGGGGTAGTTAGGGGGTAGTAGGGGGTAGTTAGTTAGGGGTAGTTAGGGGGTAGTTAGGGGGTAGTTAGGGGTAGTTAGGGGGTAGTTAGGGGGTAGTTCGGGGTAGTTAGGGGTAGTTAGGGGTAGTTAGGGGTAGTTAGGGGGTAGTTAGGGGGTAGTTAGGGGTAGTTAGGGGGTAGTTAGGGGTAGTTAGGGGTAGTTAGGGGGTAGTTAGGGGTAGTTAGGGGGTAGTAGGGGGTAGTTAGGGGTAGTTAGGGGGTAGTAGGGGGTAGTTAGGGGTAGTTAGGGGGTAGTTAGGGGTAGTTAGGGGGTAGTTAGGGGGTAGTTAGGGGTAGTTAGGGGGTAGTTAGGGGGTAGTTAGGGGGTAGTTCGGGGTAGTTAGGGGGTAGTTCGGGGTAGTTAGGGGTAGTTCGGGGTAGTTAGGGGTAGTTAGGGGTAGTTAGGTGGTAGTTAGGGGTAGTTAGGGGGTAGTTAGAGGGTAGTTAGGGGTAGTTAGGGGGTAGTAGGGCGTAGTTACCTGTAGGAGGTGGTAGAGGGGGTAGTTAGGGGTAGTTAGGGGTAGTTAGAGGGTAGTTAGGGGTAGTTAGGGGGTAGTAGGGCGTAGTTACCTGTAGGAGGTGGTAGAGGGGGTAGTTAGGGGGTAGTTAGTGGAAGTAGGGGGTAGTTACCTGTAGGAGGTGGTAGTAGGGGGTAGTTAGGGAGTGGTTAGGTGTAGTTAGGGGGTAGTTAGGGGCAGTGGCGGCTGGTGCTAACAATTTTGGGTGGGGCACAGGTTATGGGGGCATGCTCCACGGGGAAGAATATCAACTTTAAAATCTGGATTTACAGTCGATTTTAGCATGAGAATAACAGTGTTTCCCCTAGGTTTGCTGCCTTGGGGGGGTGGCATGGACCGTGGCATGGACCCCCCCCCCAGGGGGTAAGACCCTGCGACATACCAGCGTCATGTCCAGGGGGTGTACTAACTTGTACATTAAGCCGCCTCACGCTACGGAAACAGGAGATAGGCTCCTTCCCTATGGGCCATTAGGCTCGAGAACCATCGGTTCTCAAGGCTACTTACTTATGTGGTCTTGACTACCTGTCCACTTTCTCACCTGGTTCTTGCTCTCTCTCTCTGGTGTGCCGACACCATCCTGCTCTCTCTCCTTCTCTCCCTCTCTATCCTCCTCTCTCCCTTTTGCTGTCAACCAAAAGGCAAACATAACAACCAGAGTATTTATAATCTAATAAGAGGTATACATTGATCCAGTGAATTTTACACACACACAGATAAAAATGTTTATTGTATTGGAGGATTTTTAATGAATGCTGATAGGCGCCGACAGAATATCAGCCGCATTTTGTGAATAAACAATGTTTCTTTTTTTTAAAAACTTTTACAAATCGCAACTAGGAAGTGAAGGTGGGGGCGGCGCCCCAGCGCCCTCTATCGGCCAGCCGCCACTGGTTAGGGGTAGATAGGGGGTAGTTACCTGTAGGAGGTGGTAGTAAGGGATAGTTAGGGAGTGGTTAGGGGTAGTTACCTGTAGGAGGTGGTAGTTAGGGGGTAGTTACCTGTAGGAGGGGGTAGTTAGGGGGTAGTTACCTGTAGGAGGTGGTAGAGGGGGTATGAATGAATGAATGAATGAATGAATGAATGGTCTTTATTGTCATTGCTACAGTACAGGTACCAAACAACGAAATTTAGGAGGGGTGGCTCCCCTGGTGTTAGGAAAGAAAGAAAAAAAAACTTTTAAAAAAATCACAAGAAGGGAAGGAGCTGGTTTACATAAATAAAGGCTATGTACACTATCCACTATACTATACTGTACAGATAGACGACTAGGGTTGTCATATTGCACAATAGTGTTATTGCACATTTATTTAAAGTGTCGCAGTTTGCAGGCTTGAAATGTACATATTTGTGCCTCAGCACTACACCTGATTTTTTCAGTCCAGCAGCTGCCATCAATCCGTCCAGACTGTCCAGGGCCCAGAACCTAGGTCTTTGCTGTGTTCAGGGCCTGGACGGCCCTGTGGTAGAAGCTGTTCTTCAGTCTGTTTGTCCTTGCGGCCAAGGTCCTGAACCGCCTTTTCGAGGGCAGCCTGGTAAAGTGTTCGTACCCAGGGTGGGTCGGGTCCCTGGAGATCTTGGAGGCCTTCCTGAGACAGCGTGTGTTGTACAGCTCTTCCAGAGAGGGGAGGGGGGCGCCGGTGATCTTCTGTGCTGTTCTCACGACTCTCTGTAGCGCATTTCTCTCCGCGGTTGTGCAGCTGGAGAACCAGTTGCAGATGCCGTAGGTGAGGATGCTCTCCACTGCGCCGCGGTAGAAGGTCACCAGTATCTCCTGCTTGCTGTGTTCCTTCCTGAGGACTCTCAGGATGTATAGCCGCTGTTGTGCCTTCTTGATGGTGGCTTTTGTGTTGTCCTTCCAGGTCAGGTCATCCCGCATGTGCATCCCCAGGAATCGGAGGGTTGAGACTCTCTCCACGCTCTCTCCGTCGATGAGCAGGGGCTGGATCTCGGACTTTTTCCTCCTGAAGTCTACGATGATTTCCTGGGTCTTTGACTTGTTCAGCAGCAGGTTGTTAACCTTGCACAGCTTGCTCAGTTGCTCTACCTCATCCCTGTACGCCGCCTCGTCCCCCCCCCGAGATGCATCCCACCACGGTGGTGTCGTCTGCAAACTTTACGATGGAGTTGCTGGGGTGGACGGGGGTGAAGTCGTAGGTGTAGAGGTTGTAGAGGATGGGGCTTAGCACGCAGCCCTGGGGGGGGACCCAGTGCTGAGTCTGAGGGCTGTGGAGGTGTGGGGGCCCACCCGCACCCTCTGGGGGCGGTCGGTCAGGAAGTCCTTGATCCATGCACATATAGAGTGTGATAGACCCAGGTCTAGTAGTTTGGTCACTAGCCTGTCTGGAAGGATGGTGTTGAAGGCGGAGCTGAAGTCCACAAAGAGCAGTCTCGCGTAGCTGTTTCCCCTCTCCAGGTGGGATAGAGTGGCGTGGAGAGTCGTCGCGATGGCGTCCTCTGTGGACCTGTGGGCTCTGTAGGCGAACTGGTAAGGATCCAGGTTGGGCGGGAGGCGTGTGAGTATGTGGGCCCGGACTAGTTTCTCGAAGCACTTCATGGGTACCTGTAGGAGGTGGTAGAGGGGGTAGGTACCTGTAGGAGGTGGTAGAGGGGGTAGTTACCTGTAGGAGGTGGTAGAGGGGGTAGTTACCTGTAGG
>NC_137686.1:7038836-7058836 GCF_963989245.1 Nansenia antarctica | reverse complement strand
GCAAAATCATTTTTGAATTCCACGTTCATTGATAAAATGACATACGGGATGGAAAGGGGGGGATGGTTTTGACTGTTTTTATTTCAGGGGGGGTGCCATTCCCCCTCTCATCCCCCCTCAACTCGAGTGCTGCCTGTGTGCCTCCGTGACCCAGAAGGCTGAAGTCACCCCCCCCCCCCCAGCAGGTTCAACCAAGCCGGGCAGGTTTCAGGGTAGAGGCCAGACATAAAGCAACAGCTGGTCCTCCAAGTTGGGGGTTGGACGTGGGGCCAACAGCTCCACCCTGTAAAAAATCAACCATTACAGAAGCTACCACTAATGCAAACGTAGGATATTTACGTAGGTACTTGGTTGAAATAGATCACGAGCAAAGCTTCTGAGTGACAGACTATTTATTGAAGCAAAGTTCCATAAAGCTTACAGCATTACAGCAGGGAGATGGTCAGCAGGGCAAAAGAGAAAGAGCTGTCTTAGCTCACACATTTTAGACTTCTATTAATATGGTAATACAAGGGTATGACAAGGCACAGTCCTATCACCTTCCTCAGGACAGGTTAGGGTGTGAAAAGAGGGACAGTAGCACTCAGGTCAAAGGTCAGGGGGCAGGTCACAGGAAGGGAGGCCATATTTGACCATGTGCTCTCTAGGACAAAGGAATGCTAATTCATAAAACCCCCTTGTTAGGAATCTTGGAGACAATGAAAAAGGCTGTAAGGTCTATGAATGTGTGTGCAATAACAGATATCTACAGGTTCTATACACAGGTCTGTGTGTGTGTGTGTGAAAATATACCACACAAACATTTCCACGGGCCCTGTAGTAGACCCGATCCAAGTGGAGTGGCAGTATGACTCATTTACACACATGTTTGGCATTTAGCAGACGCCTTATTCCAAAGCGACTTACAATCAATACATTTGACTAAGCAAGTGAATCATCAATCCACCAGTCGTAGCAGGAAGAGTAATCCAGCTCAGGCCCGGGGCCATTAGCAGTCTCTGTGATAGAAGGAAAAATCTTCTTCTATCACCTTCTTCTAAACCTTATTTTTTTCTTTCATATAGACACTGGAGAACAGAGAAACAGTACAAGGGGGGCAATAGAAGTTTTAGGGGACACAGTAAAGGGGAAAAGCGGGTGTCTTCAGGAGACGCAGTGCTGGGGGGCAGTAGATGTGTCAGGAGGAGCGGTTAAGGTGTAACCTCCTGGTGAAAGCCTTCAACAAGGAAGCCAGGAGCGTGACAGAGGGTCTACTTGGGCCCAAAAAGGTCCGCCTAGGTACGTGGAATGTCCACGCCGTGTACGAGACGTCAAAAACTAGCCCAGGGTCACCGGGGAGACGAGTGTGACCTCGGAGCTGAAAGCGGCGAACCTGACCCGGGGCGAGGCACAACGTGCTGTGTTATGAGTCGTTCTAATGTTTGGACCCAGACGCAGGGCAGAACATAGGAGACGGGATGCAGGTGTGGAATAAAAAAATGAAGATACTCTTTATTGAATCATCAGACAATAGCTCAACTGAACTATAAACGGCAAAAACAAAAGTAGGAGAAGGCTTAGTCTCCAGAATGCCAATAAACACACAATGCAGTTCAACGGATTCACCAACAGTCACTCAATCCTTAACTTCCTGTACAGGCGAGGAACGATAACGACACAGACGGAAGACATAGGGAAACACAAATAGACCAGGACTAATCATTCACACCTGTTACCAATCACAGTCATTAGGACAGACAGAAATACAAATATACATCAATGGGGGCGCCAAAGGGTCGCTCAATCAATAGAGCGACCCCCAATCCTGACAACGCTGCAGAGGACAGGACCAGATGGAGGCGGAGAGTCGCAGCCTCGTGTTCCTCAAGGATTAAGTCTCTACGTGTCTTTTAATAGAGTTCTGTTTTAAAGGCCCACATTAGTCATTTAGTAGGGTTTGTTTTGCTGATATTTGACATCCAAGGTGCTGCACAATGTTATTTCAGAGTGATTAAAGTTCATGGTTTTTTTGCGACTGAGCCAATCAAATCAGCAAACTTTTCAACACGTTTTATTGAGAATTGCACCTAGCTATATTTGGCATTACTTTCCCAGATAGCTCTGTGAACGACTAACCTCAGTGTTTCCATTCTTTGATTATTCATTATTTTTCAAGAAAAGCCAGGTAGTCAAACTGGCTGGAATTGACCATTATCACTAACACACCATGGGGGTAGGGGAATAAAGCGGGGCCATGGAGAACACTGTGTGTGTGTGTGTGTGTGTGTGTGTGTGTGTGTGTGTGTGTGTGTGTGTGCGTGTGTGTGTGTGTGTGTGTGTGTGTGTGTGTGTGTGCATGTGTGCAAGCGTGTGTGCGTGTGTGTGTGTGTGGGTGGGTGTGTGAGATCTTCATGGAATCCTGTGTCAATGTATCAACTCAAAATACAAATATGATCTCTCAGTAAGCTGAGAGAAATGGATCTCTCTCTCTCTCTCTCTCTCTCTCTCTCTCTCTCATGCAGCATGTGGAAGGGTCTACAAACCACGCCTGACTTCAAAGTCAGTCGCCCCGGCGGTACAACCAACCGTCCCCTCTGACTCTCTACCAGACAGGTTGAACAGCGTCTACGCCACGCTTTGAACCGAGCCTGTCACTACCCTCCCAGAGAGAGCCCCGCGCCACAGACGGCACAACAGGCACCCCGACCATCGCCGAGAAGGCCGTGCGTGAAGTTTTCAACCTTTTCGTCGACATCCGCGAGGCAGCCGGCGTCAGATAAGAAATCCCTGGCCGGATGCTTAAAAGCGTGTGCAGAACAGCGGGCTTCTGGAGTCTTCACCACCATATTCCACATCTCCCTCTCCGCGGGCGTAGCGCTGTCCTGTTTCAAGTCCTCTGCCATCATCTCCCGGTACCAACAAAGGGCTGGGCTCCCTGTTGCTCTCACCCCCGTTGTGAGCGAATGCTTTGAGAAGATCTTCAAGGTCCTGATGGAGCTGCACGGAGCCGCCGCCCTTCCTAGACCCTCTAGTCCTGACTCGACTAGGAACCGTAATTCGCTTACCGAGAAAACAGATGGACAGATGACGCCATCGCCGCAGGCACTCAGCCCTCTCCCAAGTTGACAGGAGAAACTGTTGTAGTTTTATATAGTTTAATACTGAGAGTTTAGGGTCTTTCTGCATGCTGGGGAATCTGGCTGTTGAGGAAGGCTTTTCCTTCCTGAAGAGGTGGGCCAAGAACTGTGGCGCAGAAAGATTATGATTGGTCAAGCAAGAATAGTGACTTCATCAGGCAGGAAACTGCTATATAATGCTACTGCTGTATAATGCTCTTTTGGCTATTTTTTTTTTTTCCAAATTGCTTGTTGCTTTTTGTCTGCTATTTTCTCCCTGCGCTCATGTGACTTTGCTTAATAAAAGGCCTCTTTGGAGACAATTGATTTAAGCTCTTTGTGCTTTATAAGTTCTACTCAACCTACAAAGAATCAATTCAATCCACAACAAAACTCCTATGTGAGGATGTTGTTCGTAGACTGCAGTTCAGCATTCGATACCATAGTCCCCTTCAGACTTCGACAGCAAGTCCAGGTTCCTAGGCATCGACCCCTGCCTACGCAACTGGATCCTGGACTTCCTGTCAGGCCGTAAACAAGTGGTGAAGATGGGCTCTAAGAGCTCCGCCCCTCTGACCATCAGCCCAGGAGCCCCCCAAGGCTGTGTACTTGGGGCTATTGTGTTGTGTTGTGCTGTATTGTGTTGTATTGTGTTGTATTGTGTTGTGTTGTGCTGTATTGTGTTGTATTGTGTTGTGTTGTATTGTGTTGTGCTGTATTGTGTTGTATTGTGTTGTGTTGTGTTGTATTGTGTTGTATTGTGTTGTGCTGTATTGTGTTGTATTGTGTTGTGTTGTATTGTGTTGTGCTGTATTGTGTTGTGTTGTGTTGTGCTGTATTGTGTTGTATTGTGCTGTATTGTGTTGTATTGTGTTGTATTGTGTTGTATTGTGTTGTGCTGTATTGTGTTGTATTGTGTTGTATTGTGCTGTATTGTGTTGTGTTGTGCTGTATTGTGTTGTATTGTGTTGTATTGTGCTGTATTGTGTTGTGTTGTGCTGTATTGTGCTGTATTGTGTTGTGTTGTGCTGTATTGTGTTGTATTGTGTTGTATTGTGTTGTGTTGTATTGTGTTGTGCTGTATTGTGTTGTATTGTATTGTGTTGTGTTGTGCTGTATTGTGTTGTATTGTGCTGTATTGTGTTGTGTTGTGTTGTGTTGTATTGTGTTGTGTTGTATTGTGTTGTGTTGTATTGTGTTGTATTGTGTTGTGTTGTATTGTGTTGTATTGTGTTGTGTTGTATTGTGTTTCTTGCCATCGCACTCTGCACAGTGCACTGTTGCACTAATGAGGCCACTGTGAAGTGACCACTTCTACCAAAAGCCACTTTATTTCCTGTCATAGTGGGGTTACTTTTTTTGCTTACCTACGTTGCTTATTATTACTGTGTTACTGTTGTGTATTTTCCACGTGTCTGAATGCTGCAATGTCAATGTTGAGCAACCAAAGACGAAGAATTTTACTCTTGTAAAAGTCTTTACAGTAAGATTGTGTGAAAAGTGATTCTGATTTTCTCTCTCACGCATGCGCACATGCGCACATGCACACACCCACACCACACAGACACACACACACGCTCACTCACTCACACACACAGGTACATAATTAAAAGTGATGAGGGTGATAAGGTCATGCATTGACATTTCAACATCATGGGGTCTGAATTGTGTAGCAGGAGACATGACAGATGACAGCTTAACAATCTTAATGAAAAGTAGAGATCAACTGAACACTTTGACTCTCTGGAGAGCACTCACACACACACACACACACACGCACACTCACACACACACACACACACACACACACACACACGCACACTCACACACACACACACCCTCTGGAGTAAAGAAAGTAATAGTAGCACAGATTAATGACAGTAATGAATAGCTCTCCATAGGGGGAAGCAGGAGAAAGCAGATATAAGTCCCAAAGCTTTGTGACCTTCCCATGATTCATCTGTTCACTGATCACGAGAGGCTCCAAAGACTCTGAGTCCAGGCTAGAGATGAAGAGAGGGAGGGGGGGGTGGGTGGGAGGGGGGTGGGGGGTGGGAAGGGGATGGAAGGGAGAGGGAGAACTCTAGAAACAGGAGAAGGAAGCACACTTCAATATAAGCTCAGGAGATTCGGGACAGAGAGAGGGAAAGAGAGAGAGAGAGAGGGGGAGAGAGAGAGAGGGAGAGTGAGAGAGAGGGAGAGGGAGAGAGGAGTGGCAGAAATTACTCTTAATAAATAATCAGTTACTCTCTCAACCATTCCACGTAGGAAACATTTCTCACTGAATCTCTCTGAAAGATCCCCATAACACATCTCTACATTCTGCTTATCAATAAGCTTCCAGATTACAAAGAAAAACAACAAAACAACAATGTGTGTTAACTCGTTGCCTAGAAACAGGATCATCAGCAGTAGGATCCAGCGTGGATTCCACACACAACTGCCTCTTCGCCGTAGATTTCAGGAAAAAGTTGGGGCTGACTTCTCACCTCACTGTTTCTAAGCAACAACTTCACCATATCTTGACTCGGCATGCAAGCCTCTGTCCTTCCTATCGCCATGGAAGCTGCTGACTGGTGATGCTGGCTAGACTTAAGTGCGGTTCTGATACACCGGTTCTGGGTCTGGGAAAGATTGGGTCGGCCTCTCAAAAGGTTAGAGGGTTGGTTTCGGAGAATCCAGTCTTGACTCCAACTCTGTTTGATGTCGCTCTATGAAGCACATCTAGTTGATGTAGGTCTATGACGCACATCTAGTTGACGTAGCTCTATGAGGCACATCTATTTGACGTAGCTCTATGAGGCACATCTATTTGATGTAGCTCTATGAGAAATGGCACTGTCCTGTTCTGGCAAATATCCATCAAATGTATTTTTCCCTATCAAAACCAAAAACCAAAATAATGAAACTCATTAAGAAATGACATTGCAGTCTAGGACATTTTCATTGCTTTCTCTCCGCCACTCAATTCTCAGTTATTGTATCGCGGGCGACGTGTTTTGGTGTGTAGTCAGTGTATATCAATATCAAAATAATTTAATAAAAACAGATGGAATCCTATATTTACATTGGCAGCGGCGTCTTATATATATATATTACCCCCACACTATCTGTGGTGGATCGGTTGGCAAGGCAACGTGGTCTTGGAGAGCGGGAGTCGCATGGCTCCATTTCAATAGTCCAGAGTGTCCTCCTCCTCTCCTCCTCTTCTCCTCCCCTCCTCTCCTCCTCTTCTCCTCCCCTCCTCCTCCTCTTCTCCTCTCCTCCTCCTCCTCCTCTCCTCCTCCTCTCCTCTCCTCCTCCTCCTCTCCTCTCCTCCTCCTCCTCTCCTCCCCTCCTCCTCTCCTCCTCCTCTCCTCCTCTCCCCTCCTCCCCTCCTCTCCTCTCCTCTTCTCCTCTCCTCCTCCTCCCCTCCTCCTCTCCTCTCCTCCTCCTCTCCTCTCCTCCTCTCCTCCTCCTCCTCTCCTCTCCTCCTCCTCCCCTCCTCCTCTTCCTCTCCTCCTCTTCTCCTCTTCCTCCCCTCCTCCTCTCCTCCTCTCTCTGACAACTGGACATGTGAAGAACAAACAAACCCAGCTAGAAATCTCTCGTATTCGGGTGCGTTTTTCCAGGGAAGAGAGGCGAGCGAGGGGGAGGGGGGGTGGGACACCAGGAAGTCTCTCTGGACGGATGGAGACGCCAGGCCAGGTGTCAGAGGGCACGGAGAGAAGCCTCCTCTCCTCCCCTCCTCTTCCCCCCCTCCTCTCCTCCTCCTCCTCTCCTCCCCTCCTCCTCCCCCCCCTCCTCTCCTCCTCCTCCTCCTCTCCTCCCCTCCTCCTCCTCCTCCTCCTCCTCCCCCTCCTCCTCCTCCTCTCCTTCTAGGGAAGAGAGCAGAGCGAGGAGGGGGGGGGGGGTAGGACACCAGGAAGTCTCTCTGGACGGATGGAGACGCCAGCCCAGGTGTCAGAGGGGACGGAGAGAAGCCTTCGGGCCCCCCGCTGTCACATCAACACCCAGCTTGACTCTCACAGCTTGCCTTCGCGGCCTCACGCAGCCTCTCGACACACGAGTCACCTGAAACCCGTTCGCTAACGTAGGGATGTCGACGTGACAGTTGACATGACAACTCTTGTCGTGACAGGAGTTGATTTTGTGTCGTGAAGAATAGCCTAAGAGGCTTAACGGTTTACAGTCCTTGGCCTACTGTATATATCCCAGACACATAAGAACATAGGCTTCATGCAGTGGAGGCTGGTGGAGGTAGAAATCGGAGGACGGGGCTCATTGTAGTGCATGGAACGGAATGAGGAACGGTGTCAAAACATGTGTTACAATGAGCCCCGTCCTCCGATTTCTACCTCCACCAGCCTCCACAGACCGTAGACAATAAGAACCTAGGCCTAATGGAGAAATTAACATGTGGAGGGACTTCAGGCAGGGCAAACTGGGATTGGGAGACCAGTCAGTCACCAAAAAAACCACTGAGAACCAGAAGGCGTAAACATTAAACAGCTTCCAACTATTTCCTACACTTCCATTTAGCCCCAAGGGCAGATAATCCCCCGTAATAGACTGGAGGTTTTTTGTCAGCAGTATTTAATCCAGTTCTTATTTGTCTTCTTAATCAATACATCTCTGTTCCATTCTAAATATATCCAGCGAGGCCAACAGACGAAATAGAACCGTTGCGACCGACATTCAAGGGAGGAGATCTGCGGATGATTCTATGCAGTCAAATAGCACCTCCTGCTGGACAAGTAGTGAAGTTTAGATGTATAGCTCAAGTATGATCGTGTGTCGTGTGTAGCCTACATCTATTACCATCAACACAATGCACAATGGGGTGGTGGTGGTGCAGGAGGTCGGCGTCTAATGATCGCAAGGTTGGCAGATCGGCGGTTCGAGCCCTGGCTGGCCACATGTCGAAGTGTCCTTGGGCAAGATACTTAACCCCTAAATTGCTCCCAATGGGCGGGCCGGCGCCTTGCATGGTAGCTTGCCGCCATCATTGGTGTGTGAATCTGTGTGTGAATGAGAGGCCGTTGTAAAGGGCTTTGGAATAAGGCGCTATATAAGTCGGTCCATTTACCACAGGCTACGTTTTGTGTGTAAAACTGGGCGTATACATGGGTAGCTGAGATGGAGCATTGAACTATACTGGAACGCCTGTACATCCGCTCTGTCTTCAAACATAACGATGACTCAACACACAGAAGAAGAAATAAAATCAACAAACTTTAATGGAGAGGTTTTTCCACCTCAAACAACATAGTAACTAGCGGTCAAACAAATAGAAATGTCTGTATATTCACAAATGATTTTCGGAGACAATGTAAATAATGTCATTAACTGTTTAAGTCTTTATGAGGAAGATCCAATCATCTTGTTTGTTTGTCCTCCGCAACCGTCAACGACTTCTGTTTTCCTTCTGGTCGGGTCGTGCGAAGTGAGAATGTGAACGTGAATGTGTGTCTCTGTATTGTGTGTGTATTGTGTGTGTGTGTGTGTGTGTGTCTCTACTGAACCAGCCTGTAGGTGATGTAACG
The DNA here is from genome assembly GCF_963989245.1 of Nansenia antarctica. Lineage (NCBI taxonomy): Eukaryota > Metazoa > Chordata > Actinopteri > Argentiniformes > Microstomatidae > Nansenia > Nansenia antarctica. The sequence goes on along the minus strand of NC_137686.1, from coordinate 7,050,216 downwards.
TCCAGCGGTCTCGCTGGGCCTTATGATCTTCACCACCTGTTGGAACAGACACAGACAGAACATAGAGTCGGTCGAGAGAGGACGCTGGCGTTGCTTGTTCGCCGCTTCTCAGACGCTACACTACAGACATCTGTCTATGGCTCTGGAGAGAAACTCACAACTACACAGATAACTTAACCAGAAGTTCTAACCATCCATCTAAAAATTAATTAGACCCCTATACCGTACTTTCTTTTATTTATTTTTTTGTTTCTTTTTATTTTACTACTCAATCTTTTCAGTTTGTAAAGCGTCTTTGAGTGTCTAGAAAAGCGCTATATAAGTCTAATGTATTATTATTATTATTATTATTATTATTATTACATCGTTACACACCCTCACAGAGGAGTGTGTGTGAGTGTGTGTGTGTGCGTGTGTGTGCGTGCGCCTCACCTGTCCTCTTTTCAGCCCAAAGTACCTGGCCACGGGGTCTCCAGCCTGGATCCTGGGGAGCTGACTCTCCTTTAGTTTACTAGCACGTTGTCAAGGCAACACTTCCACAACCGACACACAAAAAATACAATCATAGCAAAAAAGATCCGCAGAATGTTAACACTACACATGTGTGTGTGAATCAGGGTGTCCATGTCACTAACGACAACATGCAAGTGTGAAATATGCATCCACGGCATAAATTGCGATCTGAAGTCTGGATACACTCATTCATCCATCCATCCATCCATCCATCCACCCATCCATCCATCCATCCATTCATCCATCCATCCATCCATCCATTTATTCATCCATTCATCCATCCATCCATCCATCCATCCATCCATCCATGCATCCATGCATCCATCCATTCATAGGAACTTTGACTAAGACAGTTGTAGCTCTGCCCCGTAGTTAACAGTTAGAAGGATACTATCGTGCCAGCAGCTCTGTCAGCTCTTCCTTGGTCATCACTATGTGCTCTGGGACCAACTGTAGAGGAGAGAGAGAGGGGGGGGAGGGGGGGGGAGAGAGAGAGAGAGGGGGTAAATAGGTGACAAGTTTTTGTAATGGACCACAGAAACACTAATGTAGATTAGATGGTGAACAAACACACACGCACGCACGCACGTACACACATGCACAAACACACACACACACACACACGCACACACACACGCACACGCACACACACACACGCACACACACGCACACACACACACGCACACACCTCGTGTTCTGTGATGTTGATGAGGAGCTCCTGTTGTAGAAACTGCTCCAAGATGTATTTGGGTGCCATGTCCACTAAAGACTGGGAGAGAAAGATAAGGAAAGGAAAGGAAAGGAAAGGAAAGAGTCAGTTACAAGGGGCCTCTGGGTAGGAACCAGCGGCCAGTTTGGAACTAGGCCTTTGAACGGGTGCCTCTCTATAGGCTCTGCACTGCCCACCTGTTTGGCAGACGGCGTCATGCCCATCTGCACCACGATGCAGGCGCGGGTGATGTTCTCTTCCTGCATGCGCTGGCAGTACATCTTTATGGTCTTGATCCCCACCTTGGGCTCCTCTGTGAACGAACAGAAACATGTTGGGAAATATTCCTATTGTTGTCCTCCTGACTGTACGTGTCCTCTAAAATCATTCCGGAAATGTCTGCAAAAGCAAGTTGGCCGCATAAGATTGTGTGTCGAGCGACATAGCAGGCGTCACATGACATAGAAGCTGTATTCTAGCTACTTCACCTGGAAAGAAGACGAACATCTGATCCGTCGGGTCGTCGTTGTGAGCGACGAGCACGGTGAGGTCTGTCCGCCGCGGGCGTCCCTCGCTCGGCTTGTCACCGAACTGACCTTTGAACTCGTCCAGGGTCTGGTCCAGCTCGTCCTGCGTCACCAGGTAGCCGCGGTCGTGACACAACTAATAATAATAATAATAATAATAACTTTTATTTGTATAGCGCTTTTCCTGCAAACGTTGCAACTCAAAGTGCTCCAATCATAATCATATAATCATAATTTTATTATTTAGTTATTTAAAGGCAATATTAAAAGATGGGTTTTTAGTCTTGACTTGAACATATTTGCTGAGGTTGCATCCCTAATGTAAACTGGCAGTGCATTCCACAATCTGGGTGCATAACATGAGAATGCAGCCTCACCGAATCTCTTCTTTTGTACATGTGGTACACAGAGAAGACCAGCGTCAGAAGACCTGAGAGCTCTATTGGGCTGATATGCTAGCAGAAGACCTGAGAGCTCTATTGGGCTGATATACTAGCAAAAGGTCTTTCAGATATTCTGGTGCTGTGCCAGTGAGAGCTTTATAAACAAGCAGAAGGATCTTGAAATCTATTCTGAAGCCAGTGTCTCTAAAATAGGAGTTATATGAGCTCTTCTGCATGTTTTGGTTAAAACTCTCGCTGCTGCATTTTGGACTGATTGCAGCTGGCCAATAGCTTTCTGAGAGAAGACCTGAAAGGAGACTGATAGTAGTCCAAACGGGTATGGAATGAGAGTATGGAAGAAGTTAGTGGACTTATAAACAGCCGGGTGTGGACATATAGTGTGCGAACACAGGGTATATACAGGAATCTGGAGGTTAATTTCAACACCTTTCTAAGACTTTTTAAAGACCTTGTCAATCTTTTTCCAGACCTCACCGCCACTTGGAGCTGTAACCGTTTACACCAGTGACGTCACCTTTAACTCAACAGGTTTAGTTTGTAATAGACTAGACCACTATCATACAACACACTGTCCGGTTCATCTTAGTTTTTTAATAAAACGAATTAATTCACGAACTTTTACTAAAACGTGTTTAGGACTCAAACTCTCTGGACAGAGTCTAATTCAGAAAAATACCTACACAACTCAAGACCTCATAAAATCGTGATAAGACTTTTTAATACTTATTAAGGGTCTTGATTTCCCCAAAATTGATTTATCAACTTTTAATACTTTTCAGGACACCGCGGATACCCTGAATAAACAGCGGTGTGGCCCGTTAGTGTGGACTTAGTTAGTCTGAACAAGTGTGCGTACAAGCCCCTAACCCCAGCAGGAGTATCACACCACCACCACCGTTTCTACCTCTTTTCACATGCCATTATACCGTTTCTACTGTCTCTGTTGACACTATCCAACACATAATGAACGGATCAGCCCACCTGCATGATGGTCTTTCTGATCTTCCATAGTCGGTAGGTTTCCTCTTCATCATCCATAACTGCGTATTGAGGGTTATAAAATGTGTTCGCTCTTCTCTGTTGTTTCTCGCAACCACGAGACTCTTCCGCACTCCGCACAGGACCCCCGAATTTCGGGTGTCTACCATTTTGCCTGTAACATTGACATTTTGAAACGAGTCAAATTAAATTTAATGGCTTTAATATCGCATTATATTATTAATAGCGCATTATATCACACGTATAGATGTTTTCAACGTCAATTCTGAGAATGATTATGACTGCATTTATGCAAAGAAAGCATCGTTATCCAGGCGTTATCATCGTCGTGTGTGTTGTTGCTCGTGTCCGCGCATGTCCGACACGCAGTGGCTCGCGCATTGCAGCAGAGGGCAGTGATCATGGTTGCGTTCATAAACTTGCTCAGGGAAATCTGATCAGCACTCGTGGAACGCCTCATTGTCCAATCAGAATCCTCGGTCGCTTTATAACGGTCGCTCCAGTGTGTGCTCCGGCGCTCTCAGAGCGAGTTTACGAACTATAAGTTGATAGTGGGCGGAGTTAAGTCAGAGTTGTGGGCGGAGTTAAGTCAGAGCTCTGCCGTGTGATGTGGATATATAATATTGAAACGGGCGTTATTAGTCGGGCTTCTGGGGAGCAGAGGAGTCGCCAGAGCCATGGTGAGTTATAGCTATATATTATCACATCTTTAATATGAACAGTTCCCTTGCGTACTAAGACATGACATGTGTGTGTTAGTTTAGTCTGAATGAACTCTACTGAGTCAGGTCGAAGGACTAATGGGGCTTTTCCACTACGGTGCTGACCCGGGTCAGCCCGCTTCGGTCTGCTTCTTTTCCCCTTTTCCATTAGTCGTCCCAGGTCGGTTCGGTTCGCTTCTTTAGCTCCACATCGACCCCAGGGTCTACAATTTCATATCCGGGTCTTTTTGCCAGGCTGCGTGTGACGTGTGACGCTGCACACCGTTGATTGGTCAATGGAAATCGTCATCCCATGTCCCATCCCATATATTTCTTCACTAACCGCCATCTTGAAATACCACATTCACTCGTGGAAAATGTCACTACAGTTTCTGTAATAGCTTATTAATAAAGATTCGAAAAATTATGCTGACCATCGTATTATCTTAGTTTAATGTCATTTCAATGAATCATATAACTTTTATTTACAACAAGCACAACACAAAAATCGCTATTATGCACCGTCTTTGCCCGTGAATAACACCGGCTGTGGAGGTGGTACAAACACAATACTCCTTTTAGTCCTTGGGCCAAACCATTTTTCATTACCAAATTCTGGGCAAATCCTAGATGTGATTTTCTTATTCCTATACATCCCTAGATTATGTTTTGATATGATAGACCTTTTGGATTGGCAGCTTATTAGTAGTTATCACCTCGTAAAGGTACGGGGTGCTTTTTTCAAAACCGGAGTTTTGCCTAGAAAAGTCCCCTGCCATATCCTGCTCCCCTTCGCATGATTCGCGCCTAGCTGTGCTGTGATTGTGATAGAGACATGAGCCCTTTCATGTTCTTTATGCGCCTGAGTCTCCTAAACACGTAGAGACCAACCCCGAGTCGATCAATGATTCCTCCGATGAGCTATGGTAACTTTACCGCACCTACCCCCTACCGATGAATGCCTAATTTTTGCGGTTTTCCGGAGGTATTGTGCGGTAGGTGCGGGAAAGTTACCATAGCTCAGCGTAGGAAGCTCTGATCGACTCAGGGTTGGTCTCTACTTGTTCAGGAGACCCAGGCGCATAAAGCTAACCTGGCTCATGTCTCTATCACAAGCACAGCCCGAGCTATGCGCGACTGACGCGAAGGGGAGCAGAATATGGCCGGGGACTTTTTGATGGGTAAAACATTTTACCTAATAGATATCACCATGAAACTTCCCCAGTTGATTACTTACATTGAGACAATAATTTTTTGTATTACAAGTTTTCAGAAATGTTCTGTTTAAATATGCAAATGATGTATTATCTACTTAAAATATTTAATTTGCATATCTTTAAAGAACATTTGGACCACAGATTGGATAAAGACAGTAATTAATTACTATACATCCCTAGATTATTATTTGATGTGATAGACCTTGTTGGACCTTGTTGTTAGTAGTTTAATACCTTATCCCCTCTTAAAGTATGGACTGCTGTCATTTAAAATGTGTGTTAGCCTACGTTCTGTACGGGAGTGGACCCGAATGCAGGACACTGAGGCGGAGGCAGATGAACAGTTACATTTATTTAGCCCACAAGGCAGTGAAAGCTGTAGGTGTATGGAGTCCGGTGGTAGGTGTGGTCCAAAATTGGGAGATGTTTTCTGATTTCTGCCGCCCTCAACAAAGTTCTCCATAAGTCCAGGTTTTGGGGTGACACCAGGTTTGAGTTGGAGTCATCATCAGAGCAGTGGATGATGCTGTCCATCATCAGAGCAGTGGATGATGCTGTCCATGATCAGAGCAGTGGGTGATGCTGTCCATGATCAGAGCAGTGGGTGATGCTGTCCATGATCAGAGCCGTGGATGATGCTGTCCATGACAGAGCAGTGGATGATGCTGTCCATGATCAGAGCAGTGGATGATGCTGTCCATGATCAGAGCAGTGGATGATGCTGTCCATGATCAGAGCAGTGGGTGATGCTGTCCATGATCAGAGCAGTGGGTGATGCTGTCCATCATCAGAGCAGTGGATGATGCTGTCCATGACAGAGCAGTGGATGATGCTGTCCATGATCAGAGCAGTGGATGATGCTGTCCATGATCAGAGCAGTGGATGATGCTGTCCATGACAGAGCAGTGGATGATGCTGTCCATGATCAGAGCAGTGGATGATGCTGTCCATCATCAGAGCAGTGGATGATGCTGTCCATGATCAGAGCAGTGGATGATGCTGTCCATGATCAGAGCAGTGGATGATGCTGTGCATCATCAGAGCAGTGGATGATGCTGTCCATGCCGCTTTCTTGGCAGGTTGCTGCTGCATTCACCTGAAGTTGGATCCATCATTAGACTTACACTTACTGCTGATGATGTGGGTCTCTGAAATAGAGGAATACATCTAGTTTGACATTAAATTACCAACCTTATTCTAAACAAAAATATTGTCAGGGTGCAGTAATTGGGGCAGATCTCATTACAACTTAGAGGGGCTACAAACAAGGAATCTTCTGTAAATTTAATGTAAATTAAGTTACATGAATATTACTACAATATAAAACCCTGTCTCAAGCCTGGGTACACAACAGGCTACTTTGCTAGTTTAGCTAGCTAACTAAAGTGTTATTAACTATACATAATAATAATGCATTTTATTTGTATTGCACTTTTCATTCAAAAGAATCTCAGAGTGCTACAGAGTAAAAAAAACTAAAACATAATAAGTTAAAAACATAGTAAAACAACTCAAAATAAATCACAAAAATGAACACAGTTCAACAGTCAAAGGCCTGTCTTAAAAGAGTCCAGGCTCTGTACTGCCCATAGCTGGCTAGGAAGGCTGTTCCACAGGCTCTGTACTGCCCTTAGCTGGCTAGGAAGGCTGTTGCACAGGCTCTGTACTGCCCGTAGCTGGCTAGGAAGGCTGTTCCACAGGCTCTGTACTGCCCTTAGCTGGCTAGGAAGGCTGTTCCACAGGCTCTGTACTGCCCTTAGCTGGCTAGGAAGGCTGTTGCACAGGCTCTGTACTGCCCTTAGCTGGCTAGGAAGGCTGTTCCACAGGCACGGCGGAGCCGAACAGAAGGCTCGGTCCCCCATGGTGCGGAGCCTGGTATTGGGGACCTGGAGGAGCAAACTGTTTGAAGACCTGAGGGTGCGGGTGGAGGTTTGTTGAGTGATGAGTTCTTGTAGATAGGGAGGTGCGTGTCCGTTGATGCATTTGTGGGTGAGAAGAAGGACTTTGTAGTCAACCCTGAATGAGACAGGGAGCCAGTGTAGTGAGTGTAGAACAGGGGTTATGTGCTTGTATTTGTGGACTCTCATCAGGATCCTGGCAGCGCTGTTCTGGATGTATGGCAGCTTCTGTATGCTTTTGCCAGGAATCCCGATGAAGAGCGGATTGCAGTAGTCAAAGGCATGGACAAGTTCTCTGCATCTGACAGGGTTAGAGTGGGACGGAGTTTGGAAATATTTCTGAGATGATAGAAGGAGGTTTTGCACAGGTGTTTTATATGGTCACTGAAGGTCAGGTGAGAGTCAAACCTAACCCCCAGATTTGAAACTGAGGAGGAGAAGAGGATGACTTGACCCTCGAAGGTGAGCTGTGATATGGGCGAAGACTGAACCTGGTGTGGGGTGCCAACAAGACGAGCTTCGGATTTGTTACTGTTTAACTGAAGGAAGTTGTTGTTCATCCATGCCTTTATCTCCTCAAGACAGGTGGTGAGACATGACATGGCTGCAGAGGGGCTTGGGGTAGTTTTAATGTAGAGCTGTGTGTCATCAGCATAACAATGGAAAGACATCCCATATCTGGTGATGACACGACCGAGGGGGAGCATGTAGGTGATGAAGAGGATGGGGCCGAGAACCGACCCCTGTGGAACACCACAGGTAACAGGGAGAAGTCTGGACTTGCATCCTCCCAGTGAGACGTATTCAGTCCTGCCAGAGAGATAGGACTGAAACCACTTCAGTGCAGAGTCTGAGAGTCCAATGGTGGTGTGGAGGCGCTCTAGGAGGATAGTGTGATCCACCATGTCAAATGCTGCTGTCAGGTCCAGGAGGATGTCATTAGCAGTTCATTCGTCACCCTTAGCATAGCCGTTTCTGTACTGTGGGCTGAGCGAAAGCCTGACTGAAATCTTTCAAACAGGTTGTTGTGTTTGAGGTGATCCTGGAGTTGGGAAGCAACTTCCTTCACTAGCACCTTGGACAGGAAGGCAAGGTTGGTGTATGACTTGAGCAGAGCAGTGGGAATGGGGTCCAGGGCGCAAGTGCATGATTTCATTCCTCTAAGGATTTCCATAATGTGGCTCTGTTGAACCTCTGTGAAACATGGGAGAGATGGCAAACTCCCAGGCGAGGGGTTGGTAGCAGAGGGAGACAGAGAGGAAGAGCTGGGCATCAGAGAGCGAATGTTGTTGACCTTGGATCTGAAAAAGTCAATGAAGCTGTTACATCGCTGCTCTGTAGCCTCAGTAGTGGGAGATGGTTGTGGCTTCAGGAGATGATTTATGGTAGAAAAAACTAGCTAGCTAGTTATAATAATAATAATAATAATAATTTATATAGCACCTTTCAGGGAACCCAAGGTCGCTTCGTTATCTAACCAGTAACCAGCTATACATTACCACTAACTCTAAACTAGCTTGCTAACTTACCTCTAAATATGGATCTGGCTGGGGCTAAGTTAATTTATTTGAGGAGGTAAACACACACTTTATTTGTTTTAAGCACTTTGTTTTAGATTTTTATTCTGGAAAACTATGTAAATTAACGCATTTTAAGTAGATAATGTATCATTTGTATATTTAAACATACAAATTCAGAAAACAATAAATGTACCCATCCATGGGTTTGACCTTTCATCTGACTCCGCCTCAGTGTCCTGCATTCGGGTCCACAAGTCCCCTGCCATATTTTGCTCCCCTTCACGTCAGTCGCGCATAGCTCGGGCTGTGCTTGCGATAGAGACATGAGCCAGGTTAGCTTTATGCGCCTGGGTCTCCTGAACACGTAGAGAACACTCGGGGTTGGTCTCTACGTGTTTAGGAGACTCAGGCGCATAAAGAACATGAAAAGCCTCATGTCTCTATCAAAACCACACCACAGCTAGGCGCGAATCATACGAAGGGGAGCAAGATATGGCAGGGGACTTTTCTAGGCAAAACTCCGGTTTTGAAAAAAGCACTCCGTATCTTTACGAGGTGATAACTACTAATAAGCTGCCAATCCAAAAGGTCTATCATATCAAAACATAATCTAGGGATGTATAGGAATAAGAAAATCACATCTAGGATTTGCCCAGAATTTGGTAATGAAATTTTCAATTTGGGGGTTTGGCCCAAGGACTATTTGCTAACTTCACCATCTGTCTACGGTCATTTTGAGCCCTTAACCACCGTGCTGACACCCCGAGAAGTTATGCTTTTAACCGTAAACTCGATGAACCGGGAGGTCACCCGCTGCCGTCCAGCCATTTTCGCCATTCACTCATGAGTCAAATGCCGGTTTTAACAGGGAATTCGCTCCGCGCTGTGTCCACGGTGATAGGAGTGGAGGATCGACTCCATTCAAAAACTTTTGGAATACCTGGCTTCTCCTCTTTCCGGACACGTTTGAATTGTTATCCTAACCCCCGGTAAACCGAAGTTATTAACCCGCAAACGGCACCGTGTTTATCTGTGAATAACACTGGCTGTGGAGGTGGTACAAACACAATACTCCTTTGCTAACTTCACCATCTGTCTAAGGTCATTTTGAGCCCTTAACCACCGCGCTGACACCCCGAGAAGTTATGCTTTTAACCGTACAGAGATTCCAACCCGTGTTGAACATTCTATTTCCTTGTCAAATCGTGTATGCTGTCATTGCTGTGCACCTAATCTATGAGATGACAACGCATTTAAGATCACAATCCTCAATAGATTGATTCCATCGTTTTACCGACAAGAAGATTCTACAATCTATCAGCCTTTCCGTAGAAATACATCGCTCCCTGTATAACGATATATATCTAACGTTACATGTTTTAAGGCTGATCTGTGCATGATGATTGGTGCTGCATTTTGACATAATTCTTATCGCATTTCCCTGTTGTGTTGTGCTGCCGTTCAGTAGTCCAGCGCTTCATCATCCCCCTTCACCCCTTTCCATCCCTGGCATCATTGTATCAATGAACGTGGTATTATACATATTTACATATTTGTTGTTATTTATGGAAGTGTCCAGTTGCTGGAGGAACCAGGACGCCGGCTACACTGCACAGTTTAGCCCGAAATATATAGAGAGTGCAGCACCGCAACTCCCGTTGACAGAGAATGGTTTTACCAGGGAATTCGCTCCGCGCTGTGTCGACGGTGATAGGAGAGTAGGATCGACTCCATTCGAATGGTTTTGGAATCCATGTCTTCTCCCCTATCCGGACACGTTTGAATTGTTATCCTAACCCACGGTAAACCGAAGTTATTAACCCACAAAAGGCACCGTGTTTGTCCGCACACAATGATACTACAGTTCATAAAGCAGACAAGTGAAGGCAGTGGTTTTAAGGGTTCAAAAAACATGACTTTATTATATGTAGAACAACATATGTGCAGAACAAAATCCAATAGAAATGATTCAAACATGCAGACAATCAGGCAGTAGCCATCTCGCGCTGTTATGACGCGTAACTCCGCCTACTATCGTCTACTCCTCCTACTAGCTCCGGGTCTGTGTGTATAATGGAAAACCAGAACAGATCAAAAGTGACCCGACCTGACCCGAACCGAACTGCACTGACCCGGGCTGCTGATGGAAAAGCACCATTATTCTATTCTTACACACAGGTCCGTCAGGGTGCCACGGTGAACTGTGTCCGGTGGAGAACACCTGCCGGCCCGCTACGGGACAGGGGAGCTCCCTGTAGCATAGCATAGATATCTATCTGCCACATATAACAGTGTGACAGAAAGCGTGTACAAATGTTTAAAACTGGGCAAACTGGGGTGGGTGTACCATGTCCGCACGGACAAATAGACTGAAGCTCAGCTTCTACCCCAGGGCCATTTAGGCCCTGAACACAGCAAAGACCTAGGTTCTAGGCCCTGGACAGTCTGGACAACTTGATGGCAGCTACTAGATTGTAAACATAAGTGCAATATTGAAATACAACTGTGAACATTTCAAACCTGCAAACTGCGACACTTTAAATGAATGTGCAACAATACTATGTGCAATATGACAACCCTCGGGTACATAAGGTTCAGATACAGGAAAAAGTTAGGATATTTATAGCATAGCATAGAGTACAGCACAGTGTTTTATTGTATAGTATAGTAGTATAGTAGATAGTGTACATAACCTTTATTTATGTCAACCAGCTCTTTTCCCTTTTTTTATTTTACCCTTGGCCCTCTTGTTTTTAGTCTTTTTCCTAGCACCAGGGGAGCCCCCCCTCCTAAATTTTGTTGTATGGTACCTGTACTGTATTAATGACAATAAAGACCATTCATTCATAGGTACTGGTGTTAGGTACTGGTGTTTACAGAGGGAGTGTCAGA